>NW_027487320.1:5000-16165 GCF_050908995.1 Andrena cerasifolii | reverse complement strand
GTTGGTTCGTTGGTTCGTTGGTTCGTTGGTTCGTTGGTTCGTTTGTTCGTTGGTTCGTTGGTTCGTTGGTTCGTTGGTTCGTTGGTTCGTTGGTTCGTTGGTTCGTTGGTTCGTTGGTTCGTTGGTTCGTTGGTTCGTTGGTTCGTTGGTTCGTTGGTTCGTTGGTTCGTTGGTTCGTTGGTTCGTTGGTTCGTTGGTTCGTTGGTTCGTTGGTCCGTTTGTTCGTTGGTTCGTTGGTTCGTTGGTTCGTTGGTTCGTTGGTTCGTTGGTTCGTTGGTTCGTTGGTTCGTTGGTTCGTTGGTTCGCTGGTTCGTTGGTTCGTTGGTTCGTTGGTTCGTTGGTTCGTTGGTTCGTTGGTTCGTTGGTTCGTTGGTTCGTTGGTTCGTTGGTTCGTTGGTTCGTTGGTTCGTTGGTTCGTTGGTTCGTTGGTTCGTTGGTTCGTTGGTTCGTTGGTTCGTTGGTTCGTTGGTTCGTTGGTTCGTTGGTTCGTTGGTTCGTTGGTTCGTTGGTTCGTTGGTTCGTTGGTTCGTTGGTTCGTTGGTTCGTTTGTTCGTTTGTTCGTTGGTTCGTTGGTTCGTTTGTTCGTTGGTTCGTTGGTTCGTTGGTTCGTTGGTTCGTTGGTTCGTTGGTTCGTTTGTTCGTTTGTTCGTTTGTTCGCTGGTTCGTTGGTTGGTTTGTTCGTTGGTTCGTTGGTTCGTTGGTTCGTCGGGTCGTTGGTTCGTTGGTTCGTTGGTTCGTTGGTTCGTTGGTTCGTTGGTTCGTTGGTTCGTTGGTTCGTTTGTTCGTTTGTTCGTTTGTTCGTTTGTTCGTTTGTTCGCTGGTTCGTTGGTTGGTTTGTTAGTTGGTTCGTTGGTTCGTTGGTTCGTCGGTTCGTTGGTTCGTTGGTTGGTTGGTTCGTTGGATCGTTGGTTCGTTGGTTCGTTGGTTCGTTGGTTCGTTGGTTCGTTGGTTCGTTGGTTCGTTGGTTCGTTGGTTCGTTGGTTCGTTTGTTCGTTTGTTCGTTTGTTCGTTTGTTCGCTGGTTCGTTGGTTGGTTTGTTCGTTTGTTCGTTGGTTCGCTGGTTCGTTGGTTGGTTTGTTAGTTGGTTCGTTGGTTCGTTGGTTCGTCGGTTCGTTGGTTCGTTGGTTGGTTGGTTGGTTGGTTCGTTGGTTCGTTGGTTCGTTGGTTCGTTGGTTCGTTGGTTCGTTGGTTCGTTGGTTCGTTGGTTCGTTGGTTCGTTGGTTCGTTGGTTCGTTGGTTCGTTTGTTCGTTTGTTCGTTTGTTCGTTTGTTCGTTTGTTCGTTTGTTCGTTTGTTCGTTTGTTCGTTTGTTCGTTTGTTCGCTGGTTCGTTGGTTGGTTTGTTCGTTTGTTCGTTTGTTCGCTGGTTCGTTGGTTGGTTTGTTAGTTGGTTCGTTGGTTCGTTGGTTCGTCGGTTCGTTGGTTCGTTGGTTGGTTGGTTCGTTGGTTCGTTGGTTCGTTGGTTCGTTGGTTCGTTGGTTCGTTGGTTCGTTGGTTCGTTGGTTCGTTGGTTCGTTGGTTCGTTGGTTCGTTTGTTTCTTTGTTTCTTTCTTTCTTTGTTCGTTGGTTCGTTGGTTCGTTGGTTCGTTGGTTCGTTGGTTCGTTGGTTCGTTTGTTCGTTTGTTCGTTGGTTCGTTGGTTCGTTGGTTCGTTGGTTCGTTGGTTCGTTGGTTCGTTGGTTCGTTGGTTCGTTGGTTCGTTGGTTCGTTGGTTCGTTGGTTCGTTGGTTCGTTGGTTCGTTGGTTCGTTGGTTCGTTGGTTCGTTGGTTCGTTGGTTCGTTGGTTCGTTGGTTCGTTGGTTCGTTGGTTCGTTGGTTCGTTTGTTTCTTTGTTTCTTTCTTTCTTTGTTCGTTTGTTCGTTTGTTCGTTTGTTCGTTGGTTCGTTGGTTCGTTTGTTCGTTTGTTCGTTTGTTCGTTTGTTCGTTTGTTCGTTTGTTCGTTTGTTCGTTTGTTCGTTTGTTCGCTGGTTCGTTGGTTGGTTGGTTCGTTGGTTCGTTGGTTCGTTGGTTCGTTGGTTCGTCGGTTCGTTGGATCGTTGGTTCGTTGGTTTGTTGGTTCGTTGGTTCGTTGGTTCGTTGGTTCGTTGGTTCGTTGGTTCGTTGGTTCGTTGGTTCGTTGGTTCGTTGGTTCGTTGGTTCGTTGGTTCGTTGGTTCGTTGGTTCGTTGGTTCGTTGGTTCGTTGGTTCGTTGGTTCGTTGGTTCGTTGGTTCGTTGGTTCGTTGGTTCGTTGGTTCGTTGGTTCGTTGGTTCGTTGGTTCGTTGGTACGTTGGTTTGTTTGTTTGTTTGTTTCTTTGTTTCTTTGTTTCTTTGTTTCTTTGTTCGTTTGTTCGTTGGTTTGTTCGTTTGTTCGTTTGTTCGTTTGTTCGTTTGTTCGCTGGTTCGTTGGTTGGTTGGTTCGTTGGTTCGTTGGTTCGTTGGTTCGTTGGTTCGTCGGTTCGTTGGATCGTTGGTTCGTTTGTTCGTTTGTTCGTTTGTTCGATTGTTCGTTTGTTCGTTTGTTCGTTTGTTCGCTGGTTCGTTGGTTGGTTTGTTAGTTGGTTCGTTGGTTCGTTGGTTCGTCGGTTCGTTGGTTCGTTGGTTGGTTGGTTCGTTGGTTCGTTGGTTCGTTGGTTCGTTGGTTCGTTGGTTCGTTGGTTCGTTGGTTCGTTGGTTCGTTGGTTCGTTGGTTCGTTGGTTCGTTGGTTCGTTGGTTCGTTGGTTCGTTGGTTCGTTGGTTCGTTGGTTCGATGGTTCGTTGGTTCGTTGGTTCGTTGGATCGTTGGTTCGTTGGTTCGTTGGTTCGTTGGTTCGTTGGTTCGTTGGTTCGTTGGTTCGTTGGTTCGTTGGTTCGTTGGTTCGTTGGTTCGTTGGTTCGTTGGTTCGTTGGTTCGTTGGTTCGTTGGTTCGTTGGTTCGTTGGTTCGTTGGTTCGTTGGTTCGTTGGTTCGCTGGTTCGTTGGTTCGTTGGTTCGTTGGTTCGTTGTTTCGTTGGTTCGTTGGTTCGTTGGTTCGTTGGTTCGTTTGTTCGTTTGTTCGTTTGTTCGTTTGTTCGTTTGTTCGTTTGTTCGTTTGTTCGCTGGTTCGTTGGTTGGTTGGTTCGTTGGTTCGTTGGTTCGTTGGTTCGTCGGTTCGTTGGTTCGTTGGTTCGTTGGTTTGTTGGTTCGTTGGTTCGTTGGTTCGTTGGTTCGTTGGTTCGTTGGTTCGTTGGTTCGTTGGTTCGTGGGTTCGTTGGTTCGTTGGTTCGTTGGTTCGTTGGTACGTTGGTTTGTTTGTTTGTTTCTTTGTTCGTTTGTTCGTTGGTTTGTTCGTTTGTTCGTTTGTTCGTTTGTTCGTTTGTTCGTTTGTTCGTTTGTTCGTTTGTTCGTTTGTTCGTTTGTTCGCTGGTTCGTTGGTTCGTTGGTTCGTTGGTTGGTTTGTTCGTTGGTTCGTTGGTTCGTTGGTTCGTCGGTTCGTTGGTTCGTTGGTTCGTTGGTTCGTTGGTTCGTTGGTTCGTTGGTTCGTTGGTTCGTTGGTTCGTTGGTTCGTTGGTTCGTTGGTTCGTTTGTTCGTTGGTTCGTTGGTTCGTTGGTTCGTTGGTTCGTTGGTTCGTTTTTTCGTTAGTTCGTTGGTTCGTTGGTTCGTTGGTTCGTTGGTTTGTTGGTTCGTTGGTTCGTTGGTTCGTTGGTTCGTTGGTTCGTTGGTACGTTGGTTTGTTTGTTTCTTTGTTTCTTTGTTCGTTTGTTCGTTGGTTTGTTCGTTTGTTCGTTTGTTCGTTTGTTCGTTTGTTCGCTGGTTCGTTGGTTCGTTGGTTCGTTGGTTCGTTGGTTCGTTGGTTTGTTGGTTCGTTGGTTCGTTGGTTCGTTGGTTCGTTGGTTCGTTTGTTCGTTTGTTCGTTTGTTCGTTGGTTCGTTGGTTCGTTTGTTCGTTTGTTCGTTTGTTCGTTTGTTCGTTTGTTCGTTTGTTCGTTTGTTCGTTTGTTCGTTTGTTCGTTTGTTCGTTTGTTCGTTTGTTCGTTTGTTCGTTTGTTCGCTGGTTCGTTGGTTGGTTTGTTAGTTGGTTCGTTGGTTCGTTGGTTCGTTTGTTCGTTGGTTCGTTGGTTCGTTGGTTCGTTGGTTCGTTGGTTCGTTGGTTCGTTGGTTCGTTGGTTCGTTGGTTCGTTGGTTCGTTGGTTCGTTGGTTCGTTGGTTCGTTGGTTCGTTGGTTCGTTGGTTCGTTGGTTCGTTGGTTCGTTGGTTCGTTGGTTCGTTGGTTCGTTGGTTCGTTGGTTCGTTGGTTCGTTGGTTCGTTGGTGTTGGTTCGTTGGTTCGCTGGTTCGTTGGTTCGTTGGTTCGTTGGTTTGTTGGTTCGTTGGTTCGTTGTTTCGTTGGTTCGTTGGTTCGTTGGTTCGTTGGTTCGTTGGTTCGTAGGTTCGTTGGTTCGTTTGTTCGTTTGTTCGTTTGTTCGTTGGTTCGTTGGTTCGCTGGTTCGTTTGTTCGTTTGTTCGTTTGTTCGTTTGTTCGTTTGTTCGTTTGTTCGTTTGTTCGTTTGTTCGCTGGTTCGTTGGTTGGTTTGTTCGTTGGTTCGTTGGTTCGTTGGTTCGTCGGTTCGTTGGTTCGTTGGTTCGTTGGTTCGTTGGTTCGTTGGTTCGTTGGTTCGTTGCTTCGTTGGTTCGTTGGTTCGTTGGTTCGTTGGTTCGTTAGTTCGTTGGTTCGTTGGTTCGTTGGTTCGTTTTTTCGTTGGTTCGTTGGTTCGTTGGTTCGTTGGTTCGTTGATTCGTTGGTTCGTTGGTTCGTTGGTTCGTTGGTTCGTTGGTTCGTTGGTTCGTTGGTACGTTGGTTTGTTTGTTTCTTTGTTTCTTTGTTCGTTTGTTCGTTGGTTTGTTCGTTTGTTCGTTTGTTCGTTTGTTCGTTTGTTCGCTGGTTCGTTGGTTCGTTGGTTCGTTGGTTCGTTGGTTCGTTGGTTTGTTGGTTCGTTGGTTCGTTGGTTCGTTGGTTCGTTGGTTCGTTTGTTCGTTTGTTCGTTTGTTCGTTGGTTCGTTGGTTCGTTGGTTCGTTTGTTCGTTTGTTCGTTTGTTCGTTTGTTCGTTTGTTCGTTTGTTCGTTTGTTCGTTTGTTCGTTTGTTCGTTTGTTCGTTTGTTCGTTTGTTCGTTTGTTCGTTTGTTCGTTTGTTCGTTTGTTCGCTGGTTCGTTGGTTGGTTTGTTAGTTGGTTCGTTGGTTCGTTGGTTCGTCGGTTCGTTGGTTCGTTGGTTGGTTGGTTCGTTGGTTCGTTGGTTCGTTGGTTCGTTGGTTCGTTGGTTCGTTGGTTCGTTGATTCGTTGGTTCGTTGGTTCGTTGGTTCGTTGGTTCGTTGGTTCGTTTGTTCGTTGGTTCGTTGGTTCGTTGGTTCGTTGGTTCGTTGGTTCGTTGGTTCGTTGGTTCGTTGGTTCGTTGGTTCGTTGGTTCGTTGGTTCGTTGGTTCGTTGGTTCGTTGGTTCGTTGGTTCGTTGGTTCGTTGGTTCGTTGGTTCGTTGGTTCGTTGGTTCGTTGGTTCGTTGGTTCGTTGGTTCGTTGGTTCGTTGGTTCGTTGGTTCGTTGGTTCGTTGGTTCGTTGGTTCGTTGGTTCGTTGGTTCGTTGGTTCGTTGGATCGTTGGTTCGTTGGTTCGTTGGTTCGTTGGTTCGTTGGTTCGTTGGTTCGTTGGTTCGTTGGTTCGTTGGTTCGTTGGTTCGTTGGTTCGTTGGTTCGTTGGTTCGTTGGTTCGTTGGTTCGTTTGTTTCTTTGTTTCTTTCTTTCTTTGTTCGTTTGTTCGTTTGTTCGTTTGTTCGTTGGTTCGTTGGTTCGTTTGTTCGTTTGTTCGTTTTTTCGTTTGTTCGTTTGTTCGTTTGTTCGTTTGTTCGTTTGTTCGCTGGTTCGTTGGTTGGTTGGTTCGTTGGTTCGTTGGTTCGTTGGTTCGTTGGTTCGTCGGTTCGTTGGATCGTTGGATCGTTGGTTCGTTGGTTCGTTGGTTCGTTGGTTCGTTGGTTCGTT
Organism: Andrena cerasifolii; assembly: GCF_050908995.1. Taxonomy (NCBI): domain Eukaryota; kingdom Metazoa; phylum Arthropoda; class Insecta; order Hymenoptera; family Andrenidae; genus Andrena; species Andrena cerasifolii. The sequence goes on along the minus strand of NW_027487320.1, from coordinate 10,224 downwards.
GGTTCGTTGGTTCGTTGGTTCGTTGGTTCGTTGGTTCGTTGGTTCGTTGGTTCGTTGGTTCGTTGGTTCGTTGGTTCGTTGGTTCGTTGGTTCGTTGGTTCGTTTGTTCGTTTGTTCGTTTGTTCGTTGGTTCGTTGGTTCGCTGGTTCGTTTGTTCGTTTGTTCGTTTGTTCGTTTGTTCGTTTGTTCGTTTGTTCGTTTGTTCGTTTGTTCGTTTGTTCGCTGGTTCGTTGGTTGGTTTGTTCGTTGGTTCGTTGGTTCGTTGGTTCGTCGGTTCGTTGGTTCGTTGGTTCGTTGGTTCGTTGGTTCGTTGGTTCGTTGGTTCGTTGGTTCGTTGGTTCGTTGGTTCGTTGGTTCGTTGGTTCGTTGGTTCGTTAGTTCGTTGGTTCGTTGGTTCGTTGGTTCGTTTTTTCGTTGGTTCGTTGGTTCGTTGGTTCGTTGGTTCGTTGATTCGTTGGTTCGTTGGTTCGTTGGTTCGTTGGTTCGTTGGTTCGTTGGTTCGTTGGTACGTTGGTTTGTTTGTTTCTTTGTTTCTTTGTTCGTTTGTTCGTTGGTTTGTTCGTTTGTTCGTTTGTTCGTTTGTTCGTTTGTTCGCTGGTTCGTTGGTTCGTTGGTTCGTTGGTTCGTTGGTTCGTTGGTTTGTTGGTTCGTTGGTTCGTTGGTTCGTTGGTTCGTTGGTTCGTTTGTTCGTTTGTTCGTTTGTTCGTTGGTTCGTTGGTTCGTTTGTTCGTTTGTTCGTTTGTTCGTTTGTTCGTTTGTTCGTTTGTTCGTTTGTTCGTTTGTTCGTTTGTTCGTTGGTTCGTCGGTTCGTTGGTTCGTTGGTTGGTTGGTTCGTTGGTTCGTTGGTTCGTTGGTTCGTTGGTTCGTTGGTTCGTTGGTTCGTTGGTTCGTTGATTCGTTGGTTCGTTGGTTCGTTGGTTCGTTGGTTCGTTGGTTCGTTTGTTCGTTGGTTCGTTGGTTCGTTGGTTCGTTGGTTCGTTGGTTCGTTGGTTCGTTGGTTCGTTGGTTCGTTGGTTCGTTGGTTCGTTGGTTCGTTGGTTCGTTGGTTCGTTGGTTCGTTGGTTCGTTGGTTCGTTGGTTCGTTGGTTCGTTGGTTCGTTGGTTCGTTGGTTCGTTGGTTCGTTGGTTCGTTGGTTCGTTGGTTCGCTGGTTCGTTGGTTCGTTGGTTCGTTGGTTCGTTGGTTTGTTGGTTCGTTGGTTCGTTGTTTCGTTGGTTCGTTGGTTCGTTGGTTCGTTGGTTCGTTGGTTCGTAGGTTCGTTGGTTCGTTTGTTCGTTTGTTCGTTTGTTCGTTGGTTCGTTGGTTCGCTGGTTCGTTTGTTCGTTTGTTCGTTTGTTCGTTTGTTCGTTTGTTCGTTTGTTCGTTTGTTCGTTTGTTCGCTGGTTCGTTGGTTGGTTTGTTCGTTGGTTCGTTGGTTCGTTGGTTCGTCGGTTCGTTGGTTCGTTGGTTCGTTGGTTCGTTGGTTCGTTGGTTCGTTGGTTCGTTGGTTCGTTGGTTCGTTGGTTCGTTGGTTCGTTGGTTCGTTAGTTCGTTGGTTCGTTGGTTCGTTGGTTCGTTTTTTCGTTGGTTCGTTGGTTCGTTGGTTCGTTGGTTCGTTGATTCGTTGGTTCGTTGGTTCGTTGGTTCGTTGGTTCGTTGGTTCGTTGGTTCGTTGGTACGTTGGTTTGTTTGTTTCTTTGTTTCTTTGTTCGTTTGTTCGTTGGTTTGTTCGTTTGTTCGTTTGTTCGTTTGTTCGTTTGTTCGCTGGTTCGTTGGTTCGTTGGTTCGTTGGTTCGTTGGTTCGTTGGTTTGTTGGTTCGTTGGTTCGTTGGTTCGTTGGTTCGTTGGTTCGTTTGTTCGTTTGTTCGTTTGTTCGTTGGTTCGTTGGTTCGTTTGTTCGTTTGTTCGTTTGTTCGTTTGTTCGTTTGTTCGTTTGTTCGTTTGTTCGTTTGTTCGTTTGTTCGTTTGTTCGTTTGTTCGTTTGTTCGTTTGTTCGTTTGTTCGTTTGTTCGTTTGTTCGTTTGTTCGCTGGTTCGTTGGTTGGTTTGTTAGTTGGTTCGTTGGTTCGTTGGTTCGTCGGTTCGTTGGTTCGTCGGTTCGTTGGTTCGTTGGTTGGTTGGTTCGTTGGTTCGTTGGTTCGTTGGTTCGTTGGTTCGTTGGTTCGTTGGTTCGTTGATTCGTTGGTTCGTTGGTTCGTTGGTTCGTTGGTTCGTTGGTTCGTTTGTTCGTTGGTTCGTTGGTTCGTTGGTTCGTTGGTTCGTTGGTTCGTTGGTTCGTTGGTTCGTTGGTTCGTTGGTTCGTTGGTTCGTTGGTTCGTTGGTTCGTTGGTTCGTTGGTTCGTTGGTTCGTTGGTTCGTTGGTTCGTTGGTTCGTTGGTTCGTTGGTTCGTTGGTTCGTTGGTTCGTTGGTTCGTTGGTTCGTTGGTTCGTTGGTTCGTTGGTTCGTTGGTTCGTTGGTTCGTTGGTTCGTTGGATCGTTGGTTCGTTGGTTCGTTGGTTCGTTGGTTCGTTGGTTCGTTGGTTCGTTGGTTCGTTGGTTCGTTGGTTCGTTGGTTCGTTGGTTCGTTGATTCGTTGGTTCGTTGGTTCGTTGGTTCGTTGGTTCGTTTGTTTCTTTGTTTCTTTCTTTCTTTGTTCGTTTGTTCGTTTGTTCGTTTGTTCGTTGGTTCGTTGGTTCGTTTGTTCGTTTGTTCGTTTTTTCGTTTGTTCGTTTGTTCGTTTGTTCGTTTGTTCGCTGGTTCGTTGGTTGGTTGGTTCGTTGGTTCGTTGGTTCGTTGGTTCGTTGGTTCGTCGGTTCGTTGGATCGTTGGATCGTTGGTTCGTTGGTTCGTTGGTTCGTTGGTTCGTTGGTTCGTTGGTTCGTTGGTTCGTTGGTTCGTTGGTTCGTTGGTTCGTTGGTTCGTTGGTTCGTTGGTTCGTTGGTTCGTTGGTTCGTTGGTTCGTTGGTTCGTTTGTTCGTTTGTTCGTTTGTTCGTTGGTTCGTTGGTTCGCTGGTTCGTTTGTTCGTTTGTTCGTTTGTTCGTTTGTTCGTTTGTTCGTTTGTTCGTTTGTTCGTTTGTTCGTTTGTTCGCTGGTTCGTTGGTTGGTTTGTTCGTTGGTTCGTTGGTTCGTTGGTTCGTCGGTTCGTTGGTTCGTTGGTTCGTTGGTTCGTTGGTTCGTTGGTTCGTTGGTTCGTTGGTTCGTTGGTTCGTTGGTTCGTTGGTTCGTTGGTTCGTTGGTTCGTTAGTTCGTTGGTTCGTTGGTTCGTTGGTTCGTTTTTTCGTTGGTTCGTTGGTTCGTTGGTTCGTTGGTTCGTTGATTCGTTGGTTCGTTGGTTCGTTGGTTCGTTGGTTCGTTGGTTCGTTGGTTCGTTGGTACGTTGGTTTGTTTGTTTCTTTGTTTCTTTGTTCGTTTGTTCGTTGGTTTGTTCGTTTGTTCGTTTGTTCGTTTGTTCGTTTGTTCGCTGGTTCGTTGGTTCGTTGGTTCGTTGGTTCGTTGGTTCGTTGGTTTGTTGGTTCGTTGGTTCGTTGGTTCGTTGGTTCGTTGGTTCGTTTGTTCGTTTGTTCGTTTGTTCGTTGGTTCGTTGGTTCGTTTGTTCGTTTGTTCGTTTGTTCGTTTGTTCGTTTGTTCGTTTGTTCGTTTGTTCGTTTGTTCGTTTGTTCGTTTGTTCGTTTGTTCGTTTGTTCGTTTGTTCGCTGGTTCGTTGGTTGGTTTGTTAGTTGGTTCGTTGGTTCGTTGGTTCGTCGGTTCGTTGGTTCGTTGGTTGGTTGGTTCGTTGGTTCGTTGGTTCGTTGGTTCGTTGGTTCGTTGGTTCGTTGGTTCGTTGGTTCGTTGATTCGTTGGTTCGTTGGTTCGTTGGTTCGTTGGTTCGTTGGTTCGTTTGTTCGTTGGTTCGTTGGTTCGTTGGTTCGTTGGTTCGTTGGTTCGTTGGTTCGTTGGTTCGTTGGTTCGTTGGTTCGTTGGTTCGTTGGTTCGTTGGTTCGTTGGTTCGTTGGTTCGTTGGTTCGTTGGTTCGTTGGTTCGTTGGTTCGTTGGTTCGTTGGTTCGTTGGTTCGTTGGTTCGTTGGTTCGTTGGTTCGTTGGTTCGTTGGTTCGTTGGTTCGTTGGTTCGTTGGTTCGTTGGTTCGTTGGTTCGTTGGTTCGTTGGATCGTTGGTTCGTTGGTTCGTTGGTTCGTTGGTTCGTTGGTTCGTTGGTTCGTTGGTTCGTTGGTTCGTTGGTTCGTTGGTTCGTTGGTTCGTTGTTTCGTTGGTTCGTTGGTTCGTTGGTTCGTTTGTTTCTTTGTTTCTTTCTTTCTTTGTTCGTTTGTTCGTTTGTTCGTTTGTTCGTTGGTTCGTTGGTTCGTTTGTTCGTTTGTTCGTTTTTTCGTTTGTTCGTTTGTTCGTTTGTTCGTTTGTTCGCTGGTTCGTTGGTTGGTTGGTTCGTTGGTTCGTTGGTTCGTTGGTTCGTTGGTTCGTCGGTTCGTTGGATCGTTGGATCGTTGGTTCGTTGGTTCGTTGGTTCGTTGGTTCGTTGGTTCGTTGGTTCGTTGGTTCGTTGGTTCGTTGGTTCGTTGGTTCGTTGGTTCGTTGGTTCGTTGGTTCGTTGGTTCGTTGGTTCGTTGGTTCGTTGGTTCGTTGGTTCGTTGGTTCGTTGGATCGTTGGTTCGTTGGTTCGTTGGTTCGTTGGTTCGTTGGTACGTTGGTTTGTTTGTTTCTTTGTTTCTTTGTTTCTTTGTTTCTTTGTTCGTTTGTTCGTTGGTTTGTTCGTTTGTTCGTTTGTTCGTTTGTTCGTTTGTTCGCTGGTTCGTTGGTTCGTTGGTTCGTTGGTTCGTTGGTTTGTTGGTTCGTTGGTTCGTTGGTTCGTTGGTTCGTTGGTTCGTTGGTTCGTTTGTTCGTTTGTTCGTTTGTTCGTTGGTTCGTTGGTTCGTTTGTTCGTTTGTTCGTTTGTTCGTTTGTTCGTTTGTTCGTTTGTTCGTTTGTTCCTTTGTTCGTTTGTTCGTTTGTTCGTTTGTTCGTTTGTTCGTTTGTTCGTTTGTTCGTTTGTTCGTTTGTTCGCTTGTTCGTTTGTTCGCTGGTTCGTTGGTTGGTTTGTTAGTTGGTTCGTTGGTTCGTTGGTTCGTCGGTTCGTTGGTTCGTTGGTTGGTTGGTTCGTTGGTTCGTTGGTTCGTTGGTTCGTTGGTTCGTTGGTTCGTTGGTTCGTTGGTTCGTTGGTTCGTTGGTTCGTTGGTTCGTTGGTTCGTTGGTTCGTTGGTTCGTTGGTTCGTTGGTTCGTTGGTTCGTTGGTTCGTT
>NW_027487319.1:0-16166 GCF_050908995.1 Andrena cerasifolii | reverse complement strand
TCGAAACATCTGCGCCACTTCTCGCTCTTTGATTTGCTCTCCGGAGACGTTACTTTGTTCCATCTCTTTCGACGGCATGTTCTCCTGTTACAAAACCCAATTTTGGGTATTCTCGAAATTTTCGCCAGATTTTGGCCAATATATCAGGAGAAAATGAAGTGGAAAGAGGTATACTAAATTTCAGCTTCAAAGGCATCGCCTTAAACTTGCAATTAAGAGGCGCAGGCCTTTCAAGAGGCGTTCGAAAATTGTGGGACTCTTCGTTAAACTGTCACTGTCTCGAAGCACCTGCGCCACTTCTCGCTCTTCGATTTGCTCTCCGGAGACGTTACTTTGTGCCATATCTTTCGACGGCATGTTCTCCTGTTACAAAGCCCAATTTTGTGCATTCTGAAAATTTTCGCCAGATTTTGGCCAATATATCAGGAGAACATGAAGTGGAAAGAGGTATACTAAATTTCAGCTTCAATGGCATCGCCTTAAACTTGCAATTAAGAGGCGTAGGCCTTTCAAGAGGCGTTCGAATATTCTGCGTCTCTTCGTTAAACAGTCACTGTCTCGAAACATCTGCGCCACTTCTCGCTCATTGATTTGCCCTCCGGAGACGTTACTTTGTGCCATCTCTTTCGACGGCATGTTCTCCTGTTACAAAGCCCAATTGTGTGGATTCTGAAAATTTTCGCCAGATTTTGGCCAATATATCAGGAGAACATGAAGTGGAAAGAGGTATACTAAATTTCAGCTTCAAAGGCATCGCCTTAATGTTGCAAATAAGAGGCGCAGGCCTTTCAAGAGGCGTTCGAAAATTCTGCGTCTCGTTGTTAAACAGTCACTGTCTCAAAACACCTGCGCCACTTCTCGCTCTTTGATTTGCTCTCCGGAGACGTTACCTTGTGCCATCTCTTTCGACGGCATGTTCTCCTGTTACGAAGCCCAATTTTGTGTATTCTCGAAATTTTCGCCAGATTTTGGCCAATAAATCAGGAGAAAATGAAGTGGAAAGAGGTATACTAAATTTCAGCTTCGAAGGCATCGCCTTAAAGTTGCAAATAAGAGGCGCAGGCCTTTCAAGAGGCGTTCGAAAATTCTGAGTCTCTTCGTTAATCAGTCACTGTCTCGAAATATCTGCGCCACATCTCGCTCTTTGATTTGCTCTCCGGAGCCGTTACTTTGTGCCATCTCTTTCGGCGGCATGTTTTCCTGTTACAAAGCCCAATTTTGTGCATTCTGAAAATTTTCGCCAGATTTTGGCCAATATATCAGGAGAACATGAAGTCAAAAGAGGTATACTAAATTTCAGCTTCAAGGGCATCGCCTTAAAGTTGCAAATAAGAGGCGCAGGCCTTTCAAGAGGCTTTCGAAAATTCTGCGTCTCTTCGTGAAACAGTCACTGTCTCGAAACACCTGCGCCACTTCTCGCTCTTTGATTTACTCTCCGGAGACATTACTTTGTTCCATCTCTTTCGACGGCATGTTCTCCTGTTACAAAGCCCAATTTTGTGTATTCTCGAAATTTTCGCCAGATTTTGGCCAATAAATCAGGAGAAAATGAAGTGGAAAGAGGTATACTAAATTTCAGCTTCGAAGGCATCGCCTTAAAGTTGCAAATAAGAGGCGCAGGCCTTTCAAGAGGCGTTCGAAAATTCTGCGTCTCTTCGTTAATCAGTCACTGTCTCGAAACATCTGCGCCACATCTCGCTCTTTGATTTGCTCTCCGGAGACGTTACTTTGTGCCATCTCTTTCGACGGCATGTTTTCCTGTTACAAAGCCCAATTTTGTGCATTCTGAAAATTTTCGCTAGATTTTGGCCAATATATCAGGAGAACATGAAGTGGAAAGAGGTATACTACATTTCAGCTTCAAAGGCATCGCTTAAAAGTATCAAATCAGAGGCGCAGGCCTTTCAAGAGGCGTTCGAAAATTGTGCGACTCTTCGTTAAACAGTCACTGTCTCGAAACATCTGCGCCACTTCTCGCTCATTGATTTGCCCTCCGGAGACGTTACTTTGTGCCATCTCTTTCGACGGCATGTTCTCCTGTTACAAAGCCCAATTGTGTGGATTCTGAAAATTTTCGCCAGATTTTGGCCAATATATCAGGAGAACATGAAGTGGAAAGAAGTATACTAAATTTCAGCTTCAAAGGCATAGCCTTAAACTTGCAATTAAGAGGCGCAGGCCTTTCAAGAGGCGTTCGAAAATTCTGCGTCTCTTCGTTAATCAGTCACTGTCTCGAAACATCTGCGCCACATCTCGCTCTTTGATTTGCTCTCCGGAGACGTTACATTGTTCCATCTCTTTCGACGGCATGTTCTCCTGTTACAAAACCCAATTTTGTGTATTCTCGAAATTTTCGCCAGATTTTGGCCAATAAATCAGGAGAAAATGAAGTGGAAGAGGTATACTAAATTTCCGCTTCAAAGGCATCGCCTTAAAGTTGCAAATAAGAGGCGCAGGCCTTTCAAGAGGCGTTCGAAAATTCTGCGTCTCTTCGTTAATCAGTCACTGTCTCGAAACATCTGCGCCACATCTCGCTCTTTGATTTGCTCTCCGGAGACGTTACATTGTTCCATCTCTTTCGACGGCATGTTCTCCTGTTACAAAACGCAATTTTGTGTATTCTCGAAATTTTCGCCAGATTTTGGCCAATATATCAGGAGAAAATGAAGTGGAAAGAGGTATACTAAATTTCAGCTTCAAAGGCATCGCCTTAAACTTGCAATTAAGAGGCGCAGGCCTTTCAAGAGGCGTTCGAAAATTGTGGGACTCTTCGTTAAACTGTCACTGTCTCGAAACACCTGCGCCACTTCTCGCTCTTTGATTTGCCCTCCGGAGACGTTACTTTGTGCCATCTCTTTCGACGGCATGTTCTCCTGTTACAAAGCCCAATTGTGTGGATTCTGAAAATTTTCGCCAGATTTTGGCCAATATATCAGGAGAACATGAAGTGGAAAGAGGTATACTAAATTTCAGCTTCAAAGGCATCGCCTTAAAGTTGCGAATAAGAGGCGCAGGCCTTTCAAGAGGCGTTCGAAAATTCTGAGTCTCTTCGTTAATCAGTCACTGTCTCGAAACATCTGCGCCACATCTCGCTCTTTGATTTGCTCTCCGGAGCCGTTACTTTGTTCCATCTCTTTCGACGGCATGTTCTCCTGTTACAAAACCCAATTTTGTGTATTCTCGAAATTTTCGCCAGATTTTGGCCAATATATCAGGAGAAAATGAAGTGGAAAGAGGTATACTAAATTTCAGCTTCAAAGGCATCGCCTTAAAGTTGCAAATAAGAGGCGCAGGCCTTTCAAGAGGCGTTCGAAAATTCTGCGTCTCTTCGTTAATCAGTCACTGTCTCGAAACATCTGCGCCACATCTCGCTCTTTGATTTGCTCTCCGGAGACGTTACTTTGTGCCATCTCTTTCGACGGCATGTTTTCCTGTTACAAAGCCCAATTTTGTGCATTCTGAAAATTTTCGCTAGATTTTGGCCAATATATCAGGAGAACATGAAGTGGAAAGAGGTATACTACATTTCAGCTTCAAAGGCATCGCTTAAAAGTATCAAATCAGAGGCGCAGGCCTTTCAAGAGGCTTTCGAAAATTGTGCGACTCTTCGTTAAACAGTCACTGTCTCGAAACATCTGCGCCACTTCTCGCTCATTGATTTGCCCTCCGGAGACGTTACTTTGTGCCATCTCTTTCGACGGCATGTTCTCCTGTTACAAAGCCCAATTGTGTGGATTCTGAAAATTTTCGCCAGATTTTGGCCAAAATATCAGGAGAACATGAAGTGGAAAGAAGTATACTAAATTTCAGCTTCAAAGGCATAGCCTTAAACTTGCAATTAAGAGGCGCAGGCCTTTCAAGAGGCGTTCGAAAATTCTGCGTCTCTTCGTTAATCAGTCACTGTCTCGAAACATCTGCGCCACATCTCGCTCTTTGATTTGCTCTCCGGAGACGTTACATTGTTCCATCTCTTTCGACGGCATGTTCTCCTGTTACAAAACCCAATTTTGTGTATTCTCGAAATTTTCGCCAGATTTTGGCCAATAAATCAGGAGAAAATGAAGTGGAAGAGGTATACTAAATTTCAGCTTCAAAGGCATCGCCTTAATGTTGCAAATAAGAGGCGCAGGCCTTTCAAGAGGCGTTCGAAAATTCTGCGTCTCGTTGTTAAACAGTCACTGTCTCAAAACACCTGCGCCACTTCTCGCTCTTTGATTTGCTCTCCGGAGACGTTACCTTGTACCATCTCTTTCGACGGCATGTTCTCCTGTTACGAAGCCCAATTTTGTGTATTCTCGAAATTTTCGCCAGATTTTGGCCAATAAATCAGGAGAAAATGAAGTGGAAAGAGGTATACTAAATTTCAGCTTCGAAGGCATCGCCTTAAAGTTGCAAATAAGAGGCGCAGGCCTTTCAAGAGGCGTTCGAAAATTCTGAGTCTCTTCGTTAATCAGTCACTGTCTCGAAATATCTGCGCCACATCTCGCTCTTTGATTTGCTCTCCGGAGCCGTTACTTTGTGCCATCTCTTTCGGCGGCATGTTCTCCTGTTACAAAGCCCAATTTTGTGTATTCTCGAAATTTTCGCCAGATTTTGGCCAATAAATCAGGAGAAAATGAAGTGGAAAGAGGTATACTACATTTCAGCTTCAAAGGCATCGCTTAAAAGTATCAAATCAGAGGCGCAGGCCTTTCAAGAGGCGTTCGAAAATTGTGCGACTCTTCGTTAAACAGTCACTGTCTCGAAACATCTGCGCCACTTCTCGCTCATTGATTTGCCCTCCGGAGACGTTACTTTGTGCCATCTCTTTCGACGGCATGTTCTCCTGTTACAAAGCCCAATTGTGTGGATTCTGAAAATTTTCGCCAGATTTTGGCCAATATATCAGGAGAACATGAAGTGGAAAGAAGTATACTAAATTTCAGCTTCAAAGGCATAGCCTTAAACTTGCAATTAAGAGGCGCAGGCCTTTCAAGAGGCGTTCGAAAATTCTGCGTCTCTTCGTTAATCAGTCACTGTCTCGAAACATCTGCGCCACATCTCGCTCTTTGATTTGCTCTCCGGAGACGTTACATTGTTCCATCTCTTTCGACGGCATGTTCTCCTGTTACAAAACCCAATTTTGTGTATTCTCGAAATTTTCGCCAGATTTTGGCCAATAAATCAGGAGAAAATGAAGTGGAAGAGGTATACTAAATTTCCGCTTCAAAGGCATCGCCTTAAAGTTGCAAATAAGAGGCGCAGGCCTTTCAAGAGGCGTTCGAAAATTCTGCGTCTCTTCGTTAATCAGTCACTGTCTCGAAACATCTGCGCCACGTCTCGCTCTTTGATTTGCTCTCCGGAGACGTTACATTGTTCCATCTCTTTCGACGGCATGTTCTCCTGTTACAAAACGCAATTTTGTGTATTCTCGAAATTTTCGCCAGATTTTGGCCAATATATCAGGAGAAAATGAAGTGGAAAGAGGTATACTAAATTTCAGCTTCAAAGGCATCGCCTTAAACTTGCAATTAAGAGGCGCAGGCCTTTCAAGAGGCGTTCGAAAATTCTGCGTCTCTTCGTTAATCAGTCACTGTCTCGAAACATCTGCGCCACTTCTCGCTCATTGATTTGCCCTCCGGAGACGTTACTTTGTGCCATCTCTTTCGACGGCATGTTCTCCTGTTACAAAGCCCAATTGTGTGGATTCTGAAGATTTTCGCCAGATTTTGGCCAATATATCAGGAGAACATGAAGTGGAAAGAGGTATACTAAATTTCAGCTTCAAAGGCATCGCCTTAATGTTGCAAATAAGAGGCGCAGGCCTTTCAAGAGGCGTTCGAAAATTCTGCGTCTCGTTGTTAAACAGTCACTGTCTCAAAACACCTGCGCCACTTCTCGTTCTTTGATTTGCTCTCCGGAGACGTTACCTTGTGGCATCTCTTTCGACGGCATGTTCTCCTGTTACGAAGCCCAATTTTGTGTATTCTCGAAATTTTCGCCAGATTTTGGCCAATAAATCAGGAGAAAATGAAGTGGAAAGAGGTATACTAAATTTCAGCTTCGAAGGCATCGCCTTAAAGTTGCAAATAAGAGGCGCAGGCCTTTCAAGAGGCGTTCGAAAATTCTGAGTCTCTTCGTTAATCAGTCACTGTCTCGAAATATCTGCGCCACATCTCGCTCTTTGATTTGCTCTCCGGAGCCGTTACTTTGTGCCATCTCTTTCGGCGGCATGTTCTCCTGTTACAAAGACCAATTTTGTGTATTCTCGAAATTTTCGCCAGATTTTGGCCAATAAATCAGGAGAAAATGAAGTGGAAAGAGGTATACTACATTTCAGCTTCAAAGGCATCGCTTAAAAGTATCAAATCAGAGGCGCAGGCCTTTCAAGAGGCGTTCGAAAATTGTGCGACTCTTCGTTAAACAGTCACTGTCTCGAAACATCTGCGCCACTTCTCGCTCATTGATTTGCCCTCCGGAGACGTTACTTTGTGCCATCTCTTTCGACGGCATGTTCTCCTGTTACAAAGCCCAATTGTGTGGATTCTGAAAATTTTCGCCAGATTTTGGCCAATATAACAGGAGAACATGAAGTGGAAAGAGGTATACTAAATTTCAGCTTCAAAGGCATCGCCTTAATGTTGCAAATAAGAGGCGCAGGCCTTTCAAGAGGCGTTCGAAAATTCTGCGTCTCGTTGTTAAACAGTCACTGTCTCAAAACACCTGCGCCACTTCTCGCTCTTTGATTTGCTCTCCGGAGACGTTACCTTGTGCCATCTCTTTCGACGGCATGTTCTCCTGTTACGAAGCCCAATTTTGTGTATTCTCGAAATTTTCGCCAGATTTTGGCCAATAAATCAGGAGAAAATGAAGTGGAAAGAGGTATACTAAATTTCAGCTTCGAAGGCATCGCCTTAAAGTTGCAAATAAGAGGCGCAGGCCTTTCAAGAGGCGTTCGAAAATTCTGAGTCTCTTCGTTAATCAGTCACTGTCTCGAAATATCTGCGCCACATCTCGCTCTTTGATTTGCTCTCCGGAGCCGTTACTTTGTGCCATCTCTTTCGGCGGCATGTTCTCCTGTTACAAAGCCCAATTTTGTGTATTCTCGAAATTTTCGCCAGATTTTGGCCAATAAATCAGGAGAAAATGAAGTGGAAAGAGGTATACTACATTTCAGCTTCAAAGGCATCGCTTAAAAGTATCAAATCAGAGGCGCAGGCCTTTCAAGAGGCGTTCGAAAATTGTGCGACTCTTCGTTAAACAGTCACTGTCTCGAAACATCTGCGCCACTTCTCGCTCATTGATTTGCCCTCCGGAGACGTTACTTTGTGCCATCTCTTTCGACGGCATGTTCTCCTGTTACAAAGCCCAATTGTGTGGATTCTGAAAATTTTCGCCAGATTTTGGCCAATATATCAGGAGAACATGAAGTGGAAAGAAGTATACCAAATTTCAGCTTCAAAGGCATAGCCTTAAACTTGCAATTAAGAGGCGCAGGCCTTTCAAGAGGCGTTCGAAAATTCTGCGTCTCTTCGTTAATCAGTCACTGTCTCGAAACATCTGCGCCACATCTCGCTCTTTGATTTGCTCTCCGGAGACGTTACATTGTTCCATCTCTTTCGACGGCATGTTCTCCTGTTACAAAACCCAATTTTGTGTATTCTCGAAATTTTCGCCAGATTTTGGCCAATAAATCAGGAGAAAATGAAGTGGAAGAGGTATACTAAATTTCCGCTTCAAAGGCATCGCCTTAAAGTTGCAAATAAGAGGCGCAGGCCTTTCAAGAGGCGTTCGAAAATTCTGCGTCTCTTCGTTAATCAGTCACTGTCTCGAAACATCTGCGCCACGTCTCGCTCTTTGATTTGCTCTCCGGAGACGTTACATTGTTCCATCTCTTTCGACGGCATGTTCTCCTGTTACAAAACGCAATTTTGTGTATTCTCGAAATTTTCGCCAGATTTTGGCCAATATATCAGGAGAAAATGAAGTGGAAAGAGGTATACTAAATTTCAGCTTCAAAGGCATCGCCTTAAACTTGCAATTAAGAGGCGCAGGCCTTTCAAGAGGCGTTCGAAAATTGTGGGACTCTTCGTTAAACTGTCACTGTCTCGAAACACCTGCGCCACTTCTCGCTCTTTGATTTGCCCTCCGGAGACGTTACTTTGTGCCATCTCTTTCGACGGCATGTTCTCCTGTTACAAAGACCAATTGTGTGGATTCTGAAAATTTACGCCAGATTTTGGCCAATATATCAGGAGAACATGAAGTGGAAAGAGGTATACTAAATTTCAGCTTCAAAGGCATCGCCTTAAAGTTGCAAATAAGAGGCGCAGGCCTTTCAAGAGGCGTTCGCAAATTCTGCGTCTCTTCGTTAATCAGTCACTGTCTCGAAACATCTGCGCCACATCTCGCTCTTTGATTTGCTCTCCGGAGCCGTTACTTTGTGCCATCTCTTTCGGCGGCATGTTTTCCTGTTACAAAGCCCAATTTTGTGCATTCTGAAAATTTTCGCCAGATTTTGGCCAATATATCAGGAGAACATGATGTCAAAAGAGGTATACTAAATTTCAGCTTCAAGGGCATCGCCTTAAAGTTGCAAATAAGAGGCGCAGGCCTTTCAAGAGGCGTTCGAAAATTCTGCGTCTCTTCGTTAATCAGTCACTGTCTCGAAACATCTGCGCCACATCTCGCTCTTTGATTTGCTCTCCGGAGACGTTACATTGTGCCATCTCTTTCGACGGCATGTTTTCCTGTTACAAAGCCCAATTTTGTGCATTCTGAAAATTTTCGCTAGATTTTGGCCAATATATCAGGAGAACATGAAGTGGAAAGAGGTATACTACATTTCAGCTTCAAAGGCATCGCTTAAAAGTATCAAATCAGAGGCGCAGGCCTTTCAAGAGGCGTTCGAAAATTGTGCGACTCTTCGTTAAACAGTCACTGTCTCGAAACATCTGCGCCACTTCTCGCTCATTGATTTGCCCTCCGGAGACGTTACTTTGTGCCATCTCTTTCGACGGCATGTTCTCCTGTTACAAAGCCCAATTGTGTGGATTCTGAAAATTTTCGCCAGATTTTGGCCAATATATCAGGAGAACATGAAGTGGAAAGAAGTATACTAAATTTCAGCTTCAAAGGCATAGCCTTAAACTTGCAATTAAGAGGCGCAGGCCTTTCAAGAGGCGTTCGAAAATTCTGCGTCTCTTCGTTAATCAGTCACTGTCTCGAAACATCTGCGCCACATCTCGCTCTTTGATTTGCTCTCCGGAGACGTTACATTGTTCCATCTCTTTCGACGGCATGTTCTCCTGTTACAAAACCCAATTTTGTGTATTCTCGAAATTTTCGCCAGATTTTGGCCAATAAATCAGGAGAAAATGAAGTGGAAGAGGTATACTAAATTTCCGCTTCAAAGGCATCGCCTTAAAGTGCAAATAAGAGGCGCAGGCCTTTCAAGAGGCGTTCGAAAATTCTGCGTCTCTTCGTTAATCAGTCACTGTCTCGAAACATCTGCGCCACGTCTCGCTCTTTGATTTGCTCTCCGGAGACGTTACATTGTTCCATCTCTTTCGACGGCATGTTCTCCTGTTACAAAACGCAATTTTGTGTATTCTCGAAATTTTCGCCAGATTTTGGCCAATATATCAGGAGAAAATGAAGTGGAAAGAGGTATACTAAATTTCAGCTTCAAAGGCATCGCCTTAAACTTGCAATTAAGAGGCGCAGGCCTTTCAAGAGGCGTTCGAAAATTGTGGGACTCTTCGTTAAACTGTCACTGTCTCGAAACACCTGCGCCACTTCTCGCTCTTTGATTTGCCCTCCGGAGACGTTACTTTGTGCCATCTCTTTCGACGGCATGTTCTCCTGTTACAAAGACCAATTGTGTGGATTCTGAAAATTTTCGCCAGATTTTGGCCAATATATCAGGAGAACATGAAGTGGAAAGAGGTATACTATATTTCAGCTTCAAAGGCATCGCCTTAAAGTTGCAAATAAGAGGCGCAGGCCTTTCAAGAGGCGTTCGCAAATTCTGCGTCTCTTCGTTAATCAGTCACTGTCTCGAAACATCTGCGCCACATCTCGCTCTTTGATTTGCTCTCCGGAGACGTTACATTGTTCCATCTCTTTCGACGGCATGTTCTCCTGTTACAAAACCCAATTTTGTGTATTCTCGAAATTTTCGCCAGATTTTGGCCAATAAATCAGGAGAAAATGAAGTGGAAGAGGTATACTAAATTTCAGCTTCAAAGGCATCGCCTTAAAGTTGCAAATAAGAGGCGCAGGCCTTTCAAGAGGCGTTCGCAAATTCTGCGTCTCTTCGTTAATCAGTCACTGTCTCGAAACATCTGCGCCACATCTCGCTCTTTGATTTGCTCTCCGGAGACGTTACATTGTTCCATCTCTTTCGACGGCATGTTCTCCTGTTACAAAACCCAATTTTGTGCATTCTGAAAATTTTCGCTAGATTTTGGCCAATATATCAGGAGAACATGAAGTGGAAAGAGGTATACTACATTTCAGCTTCAAAGGCATCGCTTAAAAGTATCAAATCAGAGGCGCAGGCCTTTCAAGAGGCGTTCGAAAATTGTGCGACTCTTCGTTAAACAGTCACTGCCTCGAAACATCTGCGCCACTTCTCGCTCATTGATTTGCCCTCCGGAGACGTTACTTTGTGCCATCTCTTTCGACGGCATGTTCTCCTGTTACAAAGCCCAATTGTGTGGATTCTGAAAATTTTCGCCAGATTTTGGTCAATATATCAGGAGAACATGAAGTCAAAAGAGGTATACTAAATTTCAGCTTCAAAGGCATAGCCTTAAACTTGCAATTAAGAGGCGCAGGCCTTTCAAGAGGCGTACGAAAATTCTGTGTCTCTTCGTTAAACAGTCACTGTCTCGAAACATCTGCGCCACTTTTCGCCCTTTGATTTGCTCTCCAGAGACGTTACTTTGTTCCATCTCTTTCGACGGCATGTTGTCCTGTTACAAAGCCCAATTTTGTGTACTCTCGAAATTTTCGCCAGATTTTGGCCAATATATCAGGAGAACATGAAGTGGAAAGAGGTATACTAAATTTCAGCTTCAAGGGCATCGCCTTAAAGTTGCAAATAAGAGGCGCAGGCCTTTCAAGAGGCTTTCGAAAATTCTGCGTCTCTTCGTGAAACAGTCACTGTCTCGAAACACCTGCGCCACTTCTCGCTCTTTGATTTGCTCTCCGGAGACATTACTTTGTTCCATCTCTTTCGACGGCATGTTCTCCTGTTACAAAACCCAATTTTGTGTATTCTCGAAATTTTCCCCAGATTTTGGCCAATAAATCAGGAGAAAATGAAGTGGAAGAGGTATACTAAATTTCAGCTTCAAAGGCATCGCCTTAAAGTTGCAAATAAGAGGCGCAGGCCTTTCAAGAGGCGTTCGAAAATTCTGCGTCTCTTCGTTAATCAGTCACTGTCTCGAAACATCTGCGCCACATCTCGCTCTTTGATTTGCTCTCCGGAGACGTTACTTTGTGCCATCGCTTTCGACGGCATGTTCTCCTGTTACAAAGCCCAATTTTGTGCATTCTGAAAATTTTCGCTAGATTTTGGCTAATATATCAGGAGAACATGAAGTGGAAAGAGGTATACTAAATTTCAGCTTCAAAGGCATCGCTTAAAAGTATCAAATTAGAGGCGCAGGCCTTGCAAGAGGCGTTCGAAAATTGTGCGACTCTTCGTTAAACAGTCACTGTCTCGAAACATCTGCGCCACTTCTCGCTCTTTGATTTGCTCTCCGGAGACGTTACTTTGTTCCATCTCTTTCGACGGCATGTTGTCCTGTTACAAAGCCCAATTTTGTGTACTCTCGAAATTTTCGCCAGATTTTGGCCAATATATCAGGAGAACATGAAGTCAAAAGGGGTATACTAAATTTCAGCTTCAAGGGCATCGCCTTAAAGTAGCAAATAAGAGGCGCAGGCCTTTCAAGAGGCGTTCGAAAATTCAGCGTCTCTTCGTTAATCAGTCACTGTCTCGAAACATCTGCGCCACATCTCGCTCTTTGATTTGCTCTCCGGAGACGTTACATTGTGCCATCTCTTTCGACGGCATGTTTTCCTGTTACAAAGCCCAATTTTGTGCATTCTGAAAATTTTCGCTAGATTTTGGCCAATATATCAGGAGAACATGAAGTGGAAAGAGGTATACAACATTTCAGCTTCAAAGGCATCGCTTAAAAGTATCAAATCAGAGGCGCAGGCCTTTCAAGAGGCGTTCGAAAATTGTGCGACTCTTCGTTAAACAGTCACAGTCTCGAAACATCTGCGCCACTTCTCGCTCATTGATTTGCCCTCCGGAGACGTTACTTTGTGCCATCTCTTTCGACGGCATGTTCTCCTGTTACAAAGCCCAATTGTGTGGATTCTGAAAATTTTCGCCAGATTTTGGTCAATATATCAGGAGAACATGAAGTCAAAAGAGGTATACTAAATTTCAGCTTCAAATGCATCGCCTTAAAGTTGCAAATAAGAGGCGCAGGCCTTTCAAGAGGCGTTCGAAAATTCTGCGTCTCTTCGTTAATCAGTCACTGTCTCGAAACATCTGCGCCACATCTCGCTCTTTGATTTGCTCTCCGGAGACGTTACTTTGTGCCATCTCTTTCGACGGCATGTTTTCCTGTTACAAAGCCCAATTTTGTGCATTCTGAAAATTATCGCTAGATTTTGGCCAATATATCAGGAGAACATGAAGTGGAAAGAGGTATACTACATTTCAGCTTCAAAGGCATCGCTTAAAAGTATCAAATTAGAGGCGCAGGCCTTTCAAGAGGCGTTCGAAAATTGGTGCGACTCTTCGTTAAACAGTCACTGTCTCGAAACATCTGCGCCACATCTCGTCTTTGATTTGCTCTCCGGAGACGTTACTTTGTGCCATCTCTTTCGACGGCATGTTTTCCTGTTACAAAGCCCAATTTTGTGCATTCTGAAAATTATCGCTAGATTTTGGCCAATATATCAGGAGAACATGAAGTCAAAAGAGGTATACTAAATTTCAGCTTCAAGGGCATCGCCTTAAAGTTGCAAATAAGAGGCGCAGGACTTTCTAGAGGCGTTCGAAAATTCTGCGTCTCTTCGTTAATCAGTCACTGTCTCGAAACATCTGCGCCACATCTCGCTCTTTGATTTGCTCTCCGGAGACGTTACTTTGTGCCATCGCTTTCGACGGCATGTTCTCCTGTTACAAAGCCCAATTTTGTGCATTCTGAAAATTTTTCGCTAGATTTTGGCTAATATATCAGGAGAACATGAAGTGGAAAGAGGTATACTAAATTTCAGCTTCAAGGGCATCGCCTTAAAGTAGCAAATAAGAGGCGCAGGCCTTTCAAGAGGCGTTCGAAAATTCTGCGTCTCTTCGTTAATCAGTCACTGTCTCGAAACATCTGCGCCACATCTCGCTCTTTGATTTGCTCTCCGGAGACGTTACTTTGTGCCATCGCTTTCGACGGCATGTTCTCCTGTTACAAAGCCCAATTTTGTGCATTCTGAAAATTTTCGCTAGATTTTGGCTAATATATCAGGAGAACATGAAGTGGAAAGAGGTATACTAAATTTCAGCTTCAAAGGCATCGCTTAAAAGTATCAAATTAGAGGCGCAGGCCTTGCAAGAGGCGTTCGAAAATTGTGCGACTCTTCGTTAAACAGTCACTGTCTCGAAACATCTGCGCCACTTCTCGCTCTTTGATTTGCTCTCCGGAGACGTTACTTTGTTCCATCTCTTTCGACGGCATGTTGTCCTGTTACAAAGCCCAATTTTGTGTACTCTCGAAATTTTCGCCAGATTTTGGCCAATATATCAGGAGAACATGAAGTCAAAAGAGGTATACTAAATTTCAGCTTCAAGGGCATCGCCTTAAAGTAGCAAATAAGAGGCGCAGGCCTTTCAAGAGGCGTTCGATAATTCTGCGTCTCTTCGTTAATCAGTCACTGTCTCGAAACATCTGCGCCACATCTCGCTCTTTGATTTGCTCTCCGGAGACGTTACATTGTGCCATCTCTTTCGACGGCATGTTTTCCTGTTACAAAGCCCAATTTTGTGCATTCTGAAAATTTTCGCTAGATTTTGGCCAATATATCAGGAGAACATGAAGTGGAAAGAGGTATACAACATTTCAGCTTCAAAGGCATCGCTTAAAAGTATCAAATCAGAGGCGCAGGCCTTTCAAGAGGCGTTCGAAAATTGTGCGACTCTTCGTTAAACAGTCACAGTCTCGAAACATCTGCGCCACTTCTCGCTCATTGATTTGCCCTCCGGAGACGTTACTTTGTGCCATCTCTTTCGACGGCATGTTCTCCTGTTACAAAGCCCAATTGTGTGGATTCTGAAAATTTTCGCCAGATTTTGGTCAATATATCAGGAGAACATGAAGTCAAAAGAGGTATACTAAATTTCAGCTTCAAAGGCATAGCCTTAAACTTGCAATTAAGAGGCGCAGGCCTTTCAAGAGGCGTTCGAAAATTCTGCGTCTCTTCGTTAAACAGTCACTGTCTCGAAACATCTGCGCCACTTCTCGCTCATTGATTTGCCCTCCGGAGACGTTACTTTGTGCCATCTCTTTCGACGGCATGTTCTCCTGTTACAAAGCCCAATTGTGTGGATTCTGAAAATTTTCGCCAGATTTTGGCCAATATATCAGGAGAACATGAAGTGGAAAGAGGTATACTAAATTTCAGCTTCAAGGGCATCGCCTTAAAGTTGCAAATAAGAGGCGCAGGCCTTTGCAAGAGGCTTTCGAAAATTCTGCGTCTCTTCGTGAAACAGTCACTGTCTCGAAACACCTGCGCCACTTCTCGCACTTTGATTTGCTCTCCGGAGACATTACTTTGTTCCATCTCTTTCGACGGCATGTTCTCCTGTTACAAAACCCAATTTTGTGTATTCTCGAAATTTTCCCCAGATTTTGGCCAATAAATCAGGAGAAAATGAAGTGGAAGAGGTATACTAAATTTCAGCTTCAAAGGCATCGCCTTAAAGTTGCAAATAAGAGGCGCAGGCCTTTCAAGAGGCGTTCGAAAATTCTGCCGTCTCTTCGTTAATCAGTCACTGTCTCGAAACATCTGCGCCACATCTCGCTCTTTGATTTGCTCTCCGGAGACGTTACTTTGTGCCATCGCTTTCGACGGCATGTTCTCCTGTTACAAAGCCCAAATTTTGTGCATTCTGAAAATTTTCGCTAGATTTTGGCTAATATATCAGGAGAACATGAAGTGGAAAGAGGTATACTAAATTTCAGCTTCAAAGGCATCGCTTAAAAGTATCAAATTAGAGGCGCAGGCCTTGCAAGAGGCGTTCGAAAATTGTGCGACTCTTCGTTAAACAGTCACTGTCTCGAAACATCTGCGCCACTTCTCGCTCTTTGATTTGCCTCTCCGGAGACGTTACTTTGTTCCATCTCTTTCGACGGCATGTTGTCCTGTTACAAAGCCCAATTTTGTGTACTCTCGAAATTTTCGCCAGATTTTGGCCAATATATCAGGAGAACATGAAGTCAAAAGGGGTATACTAAATTTCAGCTTCAAGGGCATCGCCTTAAAGTAGCAAATAAGAGGCGCAGGCCTTTCAAGAGGCGTTCGAAAATTCTGCGTCTCTTCGTTAATCAGTCACTGTCTCGAAACATCTGCGCCACATCTCGCTCTTTGATTTGCTCTCCGGAGACGTTACATTGTGCCATCTCTTTCGACGGCATGTTTTCCTGTTACAAAGCCCAATTTTGTGCATTCTGAAAATTTTCGCTAGATTTTGGCCAATATATCAGGAGAACATGAAGTCAAAAGAGGTATACTAAATTTCAGCTTCAAGGGCATCGCCTTAAAGTAGCAATTAAGAGGCGCAGGCCTTTCAAGAGGCGTTCGAAAATTCTGCGTCTCTTCGTTAAACAGTCACTGTCTCGAAACATCTGCGCCACTTCTCGCTCATTGATTTGCCCTCCGGAGACGTTACTTTGTGCCATCTCTTTCGACGGCATGTTCTCCTGTTACAAAGCCCAATTGTGTGGATTCTGAAAATTTTCTCCAGATTTTGGCCAATATATCAGGAGAACATGAAGTGGAAAGAGGTGATACTAAATTTCAGCTTCAAGGGCATCGCCTTAAAGTTGCAAATAAGAGGCGCTGGCCTTTCAAGAGGCTTTCGAAAATTCTGCGTCTCTTCGTGA
>NW_027487318.1:0-16166 GCF_050908995.1 Andrena cerasifolii | reverse complement strand
TTCGTTGGTTCGTTGGTTCGTTGGTTCGTTGGTTCGTTGGTTCGTTGGTTCGTTGGTTCGTTGGTTCGTTGGTTCGTTGGTTCGTTGGTTCGTTGGTTCGTTGGTTCGTTGGTTCGTTGGTTCGTTGGTTCGTTGGTTCGTTGGTTCGTTGGTTCGTTGGTTCGTTGGTTCGTTGGTTCGTTGGTTCGTTTGTTTCTTTGTTTCTTTCTTTCTTTGTTCGTTTGTTCGTTTGTTCTTATGTTCGTTGGTTCGTTGGTTCGTTTGTTCGTTTGTTCGTTTGTTCGCTGGATCGTTGGTTCGTTGGTTCGTTGGTTCGTTGGTTCGTTGGTTCGTTGGTTCGTTGGTTCGTTGGTTCGTTGGTTCGTTGGTTCGTTGGTTCGTTGGTTCGTTTGTTCGTTTGTTCGTTTGTTCGTTTGTTCGCTGGTTCGTTGGTTCGTTGGTTCGTTGGTTCGTTGGTTCGTTGGTTCGTTGGTTCGTTGGTTCGTTGGTTCGTTGGTTCGTTGGTTCGTTGGTTCGTTGGTTCGTTGGTTCGTTGGTTCGTTGGTTCGTTGGTTCGTTGGTTC
The DNA here is from genome assembly GCF_050908995.1 of Andrena cerasifolii. Classification (NCBI taxonomy): domain Eukaryota; kingdom Metazoa; phylum Arthropoda; class Insecta; order Hymenoptera; family Andrenidae; genus Andrena; species Andrena cerasifolii. Next base: position 15,603 of record NW_027487318.1, on the reverse strand, counting down.
GTTGGTTCGTTGGTTCGTTGGTTCGTTGGTTCGTTGGTTCTTTGGTTCGTTGGTTCGTTGGTTCGTTGGTTCGTTGGTTCGTTGGTTCGTTGGTTCCTTGGTTCGTTGGTTCGTTGGTTCGTTTGTTTCTTTGTTTCTTTCTTTCTTTGTTCGTTTGTTCGTTGGTTCGTTTTTTCGTTTGTTCGCTGGTTCGTTGGTTCGTTGGTTCGTTGGTTCGTTGGTTCGTTGGTTCGTTGGTTCGTTGGTTCGTTGGTTCGTTGGTTCGTTGATTCGTTGGTTCGTTGGTTCGTTGGTTCGTTGGTTCGTTGGTTCGTTGGTTCGTTTGTTTCTTTGTTTCTTTCTTTCTTTGTTCGTTTGTTCGTTTGTTCGTATGTTCGTTGGTTCGTTGGTTCGTTTGTTCGTTTGTTCGTTTGTTCGCTGGTTCGTTGGTTCGTTGGTTCGTTGGTTCGTTGGTTCGTTGGTTCGTTGGTTCGTTGGTTCGTTGGTTCGTTGGTTCGTTTGTTCGTTTGTTCGTTTGTTCGTTTGTTCGCTGGTTCGTTGGTTCGATGGTTCGTTGGTTCGTTGGTTCGTTGGTTCGTTGGTTCGTTGGTTCGTTGGTTCGTTGGTTCGTTGGTTCGTTGGTTCGTTGGTTCGTTGGTTCGTTGGTTCGTTGGTTCGTTGGTTCGTTGGTTCGTTGGTTCGTTGGTTCGTTGGTTCGTTGGTTCGTTGGTTCGTTGGTTCGTTGGTTCGTTGGTTCTTTGGTTCGTTGGTTCGTTGGTTCGTTGGTTCGTTGGTTCGTTGGTTCGTTGGTTCCTTGGTTCGTTGGTTCGTTGGTTCGTTTGTTTCTTTGTTTCTTTCTTTCTTTGTTCGTTTGTTCGTTGGTTCGTTTTTTCGTTTGTTCGCTGGTTCGTTGGTTCGTTGGTTCGTTGGTTCGTTGGTTCGTTGGTTCGTTGGTTCGTTGGTTCGTTGGTTCGTTGGTTCGTTGGTTCGTTGGTTCGTTGGTTCGTTGGTTCGTTGGTTCGTTGGTTCGTTGGTTCGTTGGTTCGTTGGTTCGTTGGTTCGTTGGTTCGTTGGTTCGTTGGTTCGTTGGTTCGTTGGTTCGTTGGTTCGTTGGTTCGTTGGTTCGTTGGTTCGTTGGTTCGTTGGTTCGTTGGTTCGTTGGTTCGTTGGTTCGTTGGTTCGTTGGTTCGTTGGTTCGTTGGTTCGTTGGTTCGTTGGTTCGTTGGTTCGTTGGTTCTTTGGTTCGTTGGTTCGTTGGTTCGTTGGTTCGTTGGTTCGTTGGTTCGTTGGTTCGTTGATTCGTTGGTTCGTTGGTTCGTTGGTTCGTTGGTTCGTTGGTTCGTTGGTTCGTTTGTTTCTTTGTTTCTTTCTTTCTTTGTTCGTTTGTTCGTTTGTTCGTATGTTCGTTGGTTCGTTGGTTCGTTTGTTCGTTTGTTCGTTTGTTCGCTGGTTCGTTGGTTCGTTGGTTCGTTGGTTCGTTGGTTCGTTGGTTCGTTGGTTCGTTGGTTCGTTGGTTCGTTGGTTCGTTGGTTCGTTGGTTACTTGGTTCGTTGGTTCGTTGGTTCGTTGGTTCGTTGGTTCGTTGGTTCGTTGGTTCGTTGGTTCGTTGGTTCGTTGGTTCGTTGGTTCGTTGGTTCGTTGGTTCGTTGGTTACTTGGTTCGTTGGTTCGTTGGTTCGTTGGTTCGTTGGTTCCTTGGTTCGTTGGTTCGTTGGTTCGTTGGTTCGTTGGTTCTTTGGTTCGTTGGTTCGTTGGTTCGTTGGTTCGTTGGTTCGTTGGTTCGTTGGTTCGTTGGTCCTTTGATTCGTTGGTTCGTTGGTTCGTTGGTTCGTTGGTTCGTTGGTTCGTTGGTTCGTTGGTTCGTTGGTTCGTTGGTTCGTTGGTTCGTTGGTTCGTTGGTTCGTTGGTTCGTTGGTTCGTTGGTTCGTTGGTTCGTTGGTTACTTGGTTCGTTGGTTCGTTGGTTCGTTGGTTCGTTGGTTCCTTGGTTCGTTGGTTCGTTGGTTCGTTGGTTCGTTGGTTCTTTGGTTCGTTGGTTCGTTGGTTCGTTGGTTCGTTGGTTCGTTGGTTCGTTGGTTCGTTGGTCCTTTGATTCGTTGGTTCGTTGGTTCGTTGGTTCGTTGGTTCGTTGGTTCGTTGGTTCGTTGGTTCGTTGGTTCGTTTGTTTCTTTGTTTCTTTCTTTCTTTGTTCGTTTGTTCGTTTCTTCGTTGGTTCGTTTGTTCGTTTGTTCGTTGGTTCGTTGTTTCGTTGGTTCGTTGGTTCGTTGGTTCGTTGGTTCGTTGGTTCGTTGGTTCGTTGGTTCGTTGGTTCGTTGGTTCGTTGGTTCGTTGGTTCGTTGGTTCGTTGGTTCGTTGGTTCCTTGGTTCGTTGGTTCGTTGGTTCGTTGGTTCGTTGGTTCTTTGGTTCGTTGGTTCGTTGGTTCGTTGGTTCGTTGGTTCGTTGGTTCGTTGGTTCGTTGGTTCGTTGGTTCGTTGGTTCGTTGGTTCTTTGGTTCGTTGTTTCGTTGGTTCGTTGGTTCGTTGGTTCGTTGGTTCGTTGGTTCGTTGGTTCCTTGGTTCGTTGGTTCGTTGGTTCGTTTGTTTCTTTGTTTCTTTGTTTCTTTGTTTCTTTGTTCGTTTGTTCGTTTGTTCGTTTGTTCGTTGGTTCGTTTTTTCGTTTGTTCGCTGGTTCGTTGGTTCGTTGGTTCGTTGGTTCGTTGGTTCGTTGGTTCGTTGGTTCGTTGGTTCGTTGGTTCGTTGGTTCGTTGGTTCGTTGGTTCGTTGGTTCGTTGGTTCGTTGGTTCGTTGGTTCGTTGGTTCGTTGGTTCGTTGGTTCGTTGGTTCGTTGGTTCGTTGGTTCGTTGGTTCGTTGGTTCGTTGGTTCGTTGGTTCGTCGGTTCGTTGGTTCGTCGGTTCGTTGGTTCGTTGGTTCGTTGGTTCGTTGGTTCGTTGGTTCGTTGGTTCGTTGGTTCGTTGGTTCGTTGGTTCGTTGGTTCGTTGGTTCGTTGGTTCGTTGGTTCGTTGGTTCGTTGGTTCGTTGGTTCGTTGGTTCGTTGGTTCGTTGGTTCGTTGGTTCTTTGGTTCGTTGGTTCGTTGGTTCGTTGGTTCCTTGGTTCCTTGGTTCGTTGGTTCGTTGGTTCGTTGGTTCGTTGGTTCGTTGGTTCGTTGGTTCGTTGGTTCGTTGGTTCTTTGGTTCGTTGGTTCGTTGGTTCGTTGGTTCGTTGGTTCGTTGGTTCGTTGGTTCGTTGGTCCTTTGATTCGTTGGTTCGTTGGTTCGTTGGTTCGTTGGTTCGTTGGTTCGTTGGTTCGTTTGTTTCTTTGTTTCTTTCTTTCTTTGTTCGTTTGTTCGTTTCTTCGTTGGTTCGTTTGTTCGTTTGTTCGCTGGTTCGTTGGTTCGTTGGTTCGTTGGTTCGTTGGTTCGTTGGTTCGTTGGTTCGTTGGTTCGTTGGTTCGTTGGTTCGTTGGTTCGTTGGTTCGTTGGTTCGTTGGTTCGTTGGTTCGTTGGTTCGTTGGTTCGTTGGTTCGTTGGTTCGTTGGTTCGTTGGTTCGTTGGTTCGTTGGTTCGTTGGTTCGTTGGTTCGTTGGTTCGTTGGTTCGTTGGTTCGTTGGTTCGTTGGTTCGTTGGTTCGTTGGTTCGTTGGTTCGTTGGTTCGTTGGTTCGTTGGTTCGTTTGTTTCTTTGTTTCTTTCTTTCTTTGTTCGTTTGTTCGTTTGTTCTTATGTTCGTTGGTTCGTTGGTTCGTTTGTTCGTTTGTTCGTTTGTTCGCTGGATCGTTGGTTCGTTGGTTCGTTGGTTCGTTGGTTCGTTGGTTCGTTGGTTCGTTGGTTCGTTGGTTCGTTGGTTCGTTGGTTCGTTGGTTCGTTGGTTCGTTTGTTCGTTTGTTCGTTTGTTCGTTTGTTCGCTGGTTCGTTGGTTCGTTGGTTCGTTGGTTCGTTGGTTCGTTGGTTCGTTGGTTCGTTGGTTCGTTGGTTCGTTGGTTCGTTGGATCGTTGGTTCGTTGGTTCGTTGGTTCGTTGGTTCGTTGGTTCGTTGGTTCGTTGGTTCGTTGGTTCGTTGGTTCGTTGGTTCGTTGGTTCGTTGGTTCGTTGGTTCGTTGGTTCTTTGGTTCGTTGGTTCGTTGGTTCGTTGGTTCGTTGGTTCGTTGGTTCGTTGGTTCCTTGGTTCGTTGGTTCGTTGGTTCGTTTGTTTCTTTGTTTCTTTCTTTCTTTGTTCGTTTGTTCGTTGGTTCGTTTTTTCGTTTGTTCGCTGGTTCGTTGGTTCGTTGGTTCGTTGGTTCGTTTGTTCGTTGGTTCGTTGGTTCGTTGGTTCGTTGGTTCGTTGGTTCGTTGATTCGTTGGTTCGTTGGTTCGTTGGTTCGTTGGTTCGTTGGTTCGTTGGTTCGTTTGTTTCTTTGTTTCTTTCTTTCTTTGTTCGTTTGTTCGTTTGTTCGTATGTTCGTTGGTTCGTTGGTTCGTTTGTTCGTTTGTTCGTTTGTTCGCTGGTTCGTTGGTTCGTTGGTTCGTTGGTTCGTTGGTTCGTTGGTTCGTTGGTTCGTTGGTTCGTTGGTTCGTTGGTTCGTTTGTTCGTTTGTTCGTTTGTTCGTTTGTTCGCTGGTTCGTTGGTTCGATGGTTCGTTGGTTCGTTGGTTCGTTGGTTCGTTGGTTCGTTGGTTCGTTGGTTCGTTGGTTCGTTGGTTCGTTGGTTCGTTGGTTCGTTGGTTCGTTGGTTCGTTGGTTCGTTGGTTCGTTGGTTCGTTGGTTCGTTGGTTCGTTGGTTCGTTGGTTCGTTGGTTCGTTGGTTCGTTGGTTCGTTGGTTCTTTGGTTCGTTGGTTCGTTGGTTCGTTGGTTCGTTGGTTCGTTGGTTCGTTGGTTCCTTGGTTCGTTGGTTCGTTGGTTCGTTTGTTTCTTTGTTTCTTTCTTTCTTTGTTCGTTTGTTCGTTGGTTCGTTTTTTCGTTTGTTCGCTGGTTCGTTGGTTCGTTGGTTCGTTGGTTCGTTGGTTCGTTGGTTCGTTGGTTCGTTGGTTCGTTGGTTCGTTGGTTCGTTGGTTCGTTGGTTCGTTGGTTCGTTGGTTCGTTGGTTCGTTGGTTCGTTGGTTCGTTGGTTCGTTGGTTCGTTGGTTCGTTGGTTCGTTGGTTCGTTGGTTCGTTGGTTCGTTGGTTCGTTGGTTCGTTGGTTCGTTGGTTCGTTGGTCCGTTGGTTCGTTGGTTCGTTGGTTCGTTGGTTCGTTGGTTCGTTGGTTCGTTGGTTCGTTGGTTCGTTGGTTCGTTGGTTCGTTGGTTCTTTGGTTCGTTGGTTCGTTGGTTCGTTGGTTCGTTGGTTCGTTGGTTCGTTGGTTCGTTGATTCGTTGGTTCGTTGGTTCGTTGGTTCGTTGGTTCGTTGGTTCGTTGGTTCGTTTGTTTCTTTGTTTCTTTCTTTCTTTGTTCGTTTGTTCGTTTGTTCGTATGTTCGTTGGTTCGTTGGTTCGTTTGTTCGTTTGTTCGTTTGTTCGCTGGTTCGTTGGTTCGTTGGTTCGTTGGTTCGTTGGTTCGTTGGTTCGTTGGTTCGTTGGTTCGTTGGTTCGTTGGTTCGTTGGTTCGTTGGTTACTTGGTTCGTTGGTTCGTTGGTTCGTTGGTTCGTTGGTTCGTTGGTTCGTTGGTTCGTTGGTTCGTTGGTTCGTTGGTTCGTTGGTTCGTTGGTTCGTTGGTTCGTTGGTTCGTTGGTTACTTGGTTCGTTGGTTCGTTGGTTCGTTGGTTCGTTGGTTCCTTGGTTCGTTGGTTCGTTGGTTCGTTGGTTCGTTGGTTCGTTGGTTCGTTGGTTCGTTGGTTCGTTGGTTCGTTGGTTCGTTGGTTCGTTGGTTCGTTGGTTCGTTGGTCCTTTGATTCGTTGGTTCGTTGGTTCGTTGGTTCGTTGGTTCGTTGGTTCGTTGGTTCGTTGGTTCGTTGGTTCGTTGGTTCGTTGGTTCGTTGGTTCGTTGGTTCGTTGGTTCGTTGGTTCGTTGGTTCGTTGGTTCGTTGGTTACTTGGTTCGTTGGTTCGTTGGTTCGTTGGTTCGTTGGTTCCTTGGTTCGTTGGTTCGTTGGTTCGTTGGTTCGTTGGTTCTTTGGTTCGTTGGTTCGTTGGTTCGTTGGTTCGTTGGTTCGTTGGTTCGTTGGTTCGTTGGTCCTTTGATTCGTTGGTTCGTTGGTTCGTTGGTTCGTTGGTTCGTTGGTTCGTTGGTTCGTTGGTTCGTTGGTTCGTTTGTTTCTTTGTTTCTTTCTTTCTTTGTTCGTTTGTTCGTTTCTTCGTTGGTTCGTTTGTTCGTTTGTTCGTTGGTTCGTTGTTTCGTTGGTTCGTTGGTTCGTTGGTTCGTTGGTTCGTTGGTTCGTTGGTTCGTTGGTTCGTTGGTTCGTTGGTTCGTTGGTTCGTTGGTTCGTTGGTTCGTTGGTTCGTTGGTTCCTTGGTTCGTTGGTTCGTTGGTTCGTTGGTTCGTTGGTTCTTTGGTTCGTTGGTTCGTTGGTTCGTTGGTTCGTTGGTTCGTTGGTTCGTTGGTTCGTTGGTTCGTTGGTTCGTTGGTTCGTTGGTTCTTTGGTTCGTTGTTTCGTTGGTTCGTTGGTTCGTTGGTTCGTTGGTTCGTTGGTTCGTTGGTTCCTTGGTTCGTTGGTTCGTTGGTTCGTTTGTTTCTTTGTTTCTTTGTTTCTCTGTTTCTTTGTTCGTTTGTTCGTTTGTTCGTTTGTTCGTTGGTTCGTTTTTTCGTTTGTTCGCTGGTTCGTTGGTTCGTTGGTTCGTTGGTTCGTTGGTTCGTTGGTTCGTTGGTTCGTTGGTTCGTTGGTTCGTTGGTTCGTCGGTTCGTTGGTTCGTTGGTTCGTTGGTTCGTTGGTTCGTTGGTTCGTTGGTTCGTTGGTTCGTTGGTTCGTTGGTTCGTTGGTTCGTTGGTTCGTTGGTTCGTTGGTTCGTTGGTTCGTTGGTTCGTTGGTTCGTTGGTTCGTTGGTTCGTTGGTTCGTTGGTTCTTTGGTTCGTTGGTTCGTTGGTTCGTTGGTTCCTTGGTTCCTTGGTTCGTTGGTTCGTTGGTTCGTTGGTTCGTTGGTTCGTTGGTTCGTTGGTTCGTTGGTTCGTTGGTTCTTTGGTTCGTTGGTTCGTTGGTTCGTTGGTTCGTTGGTTCGTTGGTTCGTTGGTTCGTTGGTCCTTTGATTCGTTGGTTCGTTGGTTCGTTGGTTCGTTGGTTCGTTGGTTCGTTGGTTCGTTTGTTTCTTTGTTTCTTTCTTTCTTTGTTCGTTTGTTCGTTTCTTCGTTGGTTCGTTTGTTCGTTTGTTCGCTGGTTCGTTGGTTCGTTGGTTCGTTGGTTCGTTGGTTCGTTGGTTCGTTGGTTCGTTGGTTCGTTGGTTCGTTGGTTCGTTGGTTCGTTGGTTCGTTGGTTCGTTGGTTCGTTGGTTCGTTGGTTCGTTGGTTCGTTGGTTCGTTGGTTCGTTGGTTCGTTGGTTCGTTGGTTCGTTGGTTCGTTGGTTCGTTGGTTCGTTGGTTCGTTGGTTCGTTGGTTCGTTGGTTCGTTGGTTCGTTGGTTCGTTGGTTCGTTGGTTCGTTGGTTCGTTGGTTCGTTGGTTCGTTGGTTCGTTGGTTCGTTGGTTCGTTGGTTCGTTGGTTCGTTGGTTCGTTGGTTCGTTGGTTCGTTGGTTCGTTGGTTCGTTGGTTCGTTGGTTCGTTGGTTCGTTGGTTCGTTGGTTCGTTGGTTCGTTGGTTCGTTGGTTCGTTGGTTCGTTGGTTCGTTGGTTCGTTGGTTCGTTGGTTCGTTGGTTCGTTGGTTCGTTGGTTCGTTGGTTCGTTGGTTCGTTGGTTCGTTGGTTCGTTGGTTCGTTGGTTCGTTGGTTCGTTGGTTCGTTGGTTCGTTGGTTCGTTGGTTCGTTGGTTCGTCGGTTCGTTGGTTCGTCGGTTCGTTGGTTCGTTGGTTCGTTGGTTCGTTGGTTCGTTGGTTCGTTGGTTCGTTGGTTCGTTGGTTCGTTGGTTCGTTGGTTCGTTGGTTCGTTGGTTCGTTGGTTCGTTGGTTCGTTGGTTCGTTGGTTCGTTGGTTCGTTGGTTCGTTGGTTCGTTGGTTCGTTGGTTCGTTGGTTCCTTGGTTCGTTGGTTCGTTGGTTCGTTGTTTCGTTGGTTCGTTGGTTCGTTCGTTCGTTGGTTCGTTGTTTCGTTGGTTCGTTGGTTCGTTGGTTCGTTGGTTCGTTGGTTCGTTGGTTCGTTGGTTCGTTGGTTCGTTGGTTCGTTGGTTCGTTGGTTCGTTGGTTCCTTGGTTCGTTGGTTCGTTGGTTCGTTGGTTCGTTGGTTCTTTGGTTCGTTGGTTCGTTGGTTCGTTGGTTCGTTGGTTCGTTGGTTCGTTGGTTCGTTGGTTCGTTGGTTCGTTGGTTCGTTGGTTCGTTGGTTCGTTGGTTCGTTGGTTCGTTGGTTCGTTTGTTTCTTTGTTTCTTTCTTTCTTTGTTCGTTTGTTCGTTTGTTCGTTTGTTCGTTTGTTCGTTTGTTCGTTTGTTCGTTTGTTCGTTGGTTCGTTGGTTCGTTGGTTCGTTGGTTCGTTGGTTCGTTGGTTCGTTGTTTCGTTGGTTCGTTGGTTCGTTGGTTCGTTGGTTCGTTGTTTCGTTGGTTCGTTGGTTCGTTGGTTCGTTGGTTCGTTGGTTCGTTGGTTCGTTGGTTCGTTGGTTCGTTGGTTCGTTGGTTCGTTGGTTCGTTGGTTCCTTGGTTCGTTGGTTCGTTGGTTCGTTGGTTCGTTGGTTCTTTGGTTCGTTGGTTCGTTTGTTCGTTTGTTCGTTTGTTCGTTGGTTCGTTTTTTCGTTTGTTCGCTGGTTCGTTGGTTCGTTGGTTCGTTGGTTCGTTGGTTCGTTGGTTCGTTGGTTCGTTGGTTCGTTGGTTCGTTGGTTCGTTGGTTCGTTGGTTCGTTGGTTCGTTGGTTCGTTGGTTCGTTGGTTCGTTGGTTCGTTGGTTCGTTGGTTCGTCGGTTCGTTGGTTCGTCGGTTCGTTGGTTCGTTGGTTCGTTGGTTCGTTGGTTCGTTGGTTCGTTGGTTCGTTGGTTCGTTGGTTCGTTGGTTCGTTGGTTCGTTGGTTCGTTGGTTCGTTGGTTCGTTGGTTCGTTGGTTCGTTGGTTCGTTGGTTCGTTGGTTCGTTGGTTCGTTGGTTCCTTGGTTCGTTGGTTCGTTGGTTCGTTGGTTCGTTGGTTCCTTGGTTCGTTGGTTCGTTGGTTCGTTGGTTCGTTGGTTCTTTGGTTCGTTGGTTCGTTGGTTCGTTGGTTCGTTGGTTCGTTGGTTCGTTGGTTCGTTGGTTCGTTGGTTCGTTGGTTCGTTGGTTCGTTGGTTCCTTGGTTCGTTGGTTCGTTGGTTCGTTGGTTCCTTGGTTCGTTGGTTCGTTGGTTCCTTGGTTCGTTGGTTCGTTGGTTCGTTGGTTCGTTGGTTCTTTGGTTCGTTGGTTCGTTGGTTCGTTGGTTCGTTGGTTCGTTGGTTCGTTGGTTCGTTGGTTCGTTGGTTCGTTGGTTCGTTGGTTCTTTGGTTCGTTGTTTCGTTGGTTCGTTGGTTCGTTGGTTCGTTGGTTCGTTGGTTCGTTGGTTCCTTGGTTCGTTGGTTCGTTGGTTCGTTTGTTTCTTTGTTTCTTTGTTTCTCTGTTTCTTTGTTCGTTTGTTCGTTTGTTCGTTTGTTCGTTGGTTCGTTTTTTCGTTTGTTCGCTGGTTCGTTGGTTCGTTGGTTCGTTGGTTCGTTGGTTCGTTGGTTCGTTGGTTCGTTGGTTCGTTGGTTCGTCGGTTCGTTGGTTCGTTGGTTCGTTGGTTCGTTGGTTCGTTGGTTCGTTGGTTCGTTGGTTCGTTGGTTCGTTGGTTCGTTGGTTCGTTGGTTCGTTGGTTCGTTGGTTCGTTGGTTCGTTGGTTCGTTGGTTCGTTGGTTCGTTGGTTCGTTGGTTCGTTGGTTCTTTGGTTCGTTGGTTCGTTGGTTCGTTGGTTCCTTGGTTCCTTGGTTCGTTGGTTCGTTGGTTCGTTGGTTCGTTGGTTCGTTGGTTCGTTGGTTCGTTGGTTCGTTGGTTCTTTGGTTCGTTGGTTCGTTGGTTCGTTGGTTCGTTGGTTCGTTGGTTCGTTGGTTCGTTGGTCCTTTGATTCGTTGGTTCGTTGGTTCGTTGGTTCGTTGGTTCGTTGGTTCGTTGGTTCGTTTGTTTCTTTGTTTCTTTCTTTCTTTGTTCGTTTGTTCGTTTCTTCGTTGGTTCGTTTGTTCGTTTGTTCGCTGGTTCGTTGGTTCGTTGGTTCGTTGGTTCGTTGGTTCGTTGGTTCGTTGGTTCGTTGGTTCGTTGGTTCGTTGGTTCGTTGGTTCGTTGGTTCGTTGGTTCGTTGGTTCGTTGGTTCGTTGGTTCGTTGGTTCGTTGGTTCGTTTGTTCGTTTGTTCGTTTGTTCGTTGATTCGTTGGTTCGTTTGTCCGTTTGTTCGTTTGTTCGCTGGTTCGTTGGTTCGCTGGTTCGTTGGTTCGTTGGTTCGTTGGTTCGTTGGTTCGTTGGTTCGTTGGTTCGTTGGTTCGTTGGTTCGTTGGTTCGTTGGTTCGTTGGTTCGTTGGTTCGTTGGTTCGTTTGTTCGTTTGTTCGTTTGTTCGTTTGTTCGTTTGTTCGTTGGTTCGTTGGTTCGTTGGTTCGTTGGTTCGTTGGTTCGTTGGTTCGTTGGTTCGTTGGTTCGTTGGTTCGTTGGTTCGTTGGTTCGTTGGTTCGTTGGTTCGTTGGTTCGTTGGTTCGTTGGTTCGTTGGTTCGTTGGTTCGTTGGTTCGTTGGTTCGTTGATTCGTTTGTTTCTTTCTTTCTTCCTTTCATTGTTCGTTTGTTCTTTTGTTCGTTGGTTCGTTGGTTCGTTGGTTCGTTGGTTCGTTGGTTCGTTGGTTCGTTGGTTCGTTGGTTCGTTGGTTCGTTTGTTTCTTTGTTTCTTTCTTTCTTTGTTCGTTTGTTCTTTTGTTCGTTGGTTCGTTGGTTCGTTGGTTCGTTGGTTCGTTGGTTCGTTGGTTCGTTGGTTCGTTGGTTCGTTGGTTCGTTGGTTCGTTGGTTCGTTGGTTCGTTGGTTCGTTGATTCGTTGGTTCGTTGGTTCGTTGGTTCGTTGGTTCGTTGGTTCGTTGGTTCGTTGGTTCGTTGGTTCGTTGGTTCGTTGGTTCGTTGGTTCGTTGGTTCGTTGGTTCGTTTGTTTCTTTGTTTCTTTCTTTCTTTGTTCGTTTGTTCGTTTGTTCGTTTGTTCGTTGGTTCGTTGGTTCGTTGGTTCGTTGGTTCGTTGGTTCGTTGGTTCGTTTGTTCGTTTGTTCGTTTGTTCGTTGATTCGTTGGTTCGTTTGTTCGTTTGTTCGTTTGTTCGCTGGTTCGTTGGTTCGCTGGTTCATTGGTTCGTTGGTTCGTTGGTTCGTTGGTTCGTTGGTTCGTTGGTTCGTTGGTTCGTTGGTTCGTTGGTTCGTTGGTTCGTTGGTTCGTTGGTTCGTTGGTTCGTTTGTTCGTTTGTTCGTTTGTTCGTTTGTTCGTTTGTTCGTTTGTTCGTTGGTTCGTTGGTTCGTTGGTTCGTTGGTTCGTTGGTTCGCTGGTTCGTTGGTTCGTTGGTTCGTTGGTTCGTTGGTTCGTTGGTTCGTTGGTTCGTTGGTTCGTTGGTTCGTTGGTTCGTTGGTTCGTTGGTTCGTTGGTTCGTTGGTTCGTTGGTTCGTTGATTCGTTGGTTCGTTGGTTCGTTGGTTCGTTGGTTCGTTGGTTCGTTGGTTCGTTGGTTCGTTGGTTCGTTGGTTCGTTGGTTCGTTGGTTCGTTGGTTCGTTGGTTCGTTGGTTCGTTGGTTCGTTTGTTTCTTTGTTTCTTTCTTTCTTTGTTCGTTTGTTCGTTGGTTCGTTGGTTCGTTGGTTCGTTGGTTCGTTGGTTCGTTGGTTCGTTGGTTGGTTGGTTCGTTGGTTCGTTGGTTCGTTGGTTCGTTAGTTCGTTGGTTCGTTGGTTCGTTGGTCGTTGGTTCGTTGGTTCGTTGGTTCGTTGGTTCGTTGGTTCGTTGGTTCGTTGGTTCGTTGGTTCGTTGGTTCGTTGGTTCGTTGGTGCGTTTGTTCGTTTGTTCGCTGGTTCGATGGTTCGTTGGTTCGTTGGTTCGTTGGTTCGTTGGTTCGTTGGTTCGTTGGTTCGTTGGTTCGTTGGTTCGTTGGTTCGCTGGTTCGTTGGTTCGCTGGTTCGTTGGTTCGTTGGTTCGTTGGTTCGTTGGTTCGTTGGTTCGTTGGTTCGTTGGTTCGTTGGTTCGTTGGTTCGTTGGTTCGTTGGTTCGTTGGTTCGTTGGTTCGTTGGTTCGTTGGTTCGTTTGTTCGTTTGTTCGTTTGTTCGTTTGTTCGTTTGTTCGTTTGTTCGTTTGTTCGCTGGTTCGTTGGTTCGTTGGTTCGTTGGTTCGTTGGTTCGTTGGTTCGTTGGTTCGTTGTTCGTTGGATCGTTGGTTCGTTGGTTCGTTGGTTCTTTGGTTCGTTGGTTCGTTGGTTCGTTGGGTCGTTGGTTCCTTGGTTCGTTGGTTCGTTGGTTCGTTGGTTCGTTGGTTCTTTGGTTCGTTGGTTCGTTGGTTCGTTGGTTCGTTGGTTCGTTGGTTCGTTGGTTTGTTGATTCTTTGGTTCGTTGGTTCGTTGGTTCGTTGGTTCGTTGGTTCGTTTGTTCGTTTGTTTCTTTGTTTGTTTCTTTCTTTGTTCGTTTGTTCGTTTGTTCGTTTGTTCGATGGTTCGTTTGTTCGTTTGTTCGTTTGTTCGTTTGTTCGTTTGTTCGCTGGTTCGTTGGTTCGTTGGTTCGTTGGTTCGTTGGTTCGTTGGTTCGTTGGTTCGTTGGTTCGTTGGTTCGTTGGTTCGTTGGTTCGTTGGTTCGTTGGTTCGTTGTTTCGTTGGTTCGTTGGTTCGTTGGTTCGTTGGTTCGTTGGTTCGTTGGTTCTTTGGTTCGTTGGTTCGTTGGTTCGTTGGTTCGTTGGTTCGTTGGTTCGTTGGTTCGTTGGTTCGTTGTTTCTTTGTTTCGTTGGTTCGTTTGTTTCTTTGTTTCTTTCTTTCTTTGTTCGTTTGTTCGTTGATTCGTTGGTTCGTTTGTTCGTTTGTTCGTTTGTTCGCTGGTTCGTTGGTTCGCTGGTTCGTTGGTTCGTTGGTTCGTTGGTTCGTTGGTTCGTTGGTTCGTTGGTTCGTTGGTTCGATTGTTCGTTTGTTTCTTTGTTTCTTTCTTTCTTTGTTCGTTTTTTCGTTTGTTCGTTTGTTCGTTGATGCGTTGGTTTGTTTGTTCGTTTGTTCGTTTGTACGCTGGTTCGTTGGTTCGTTGGTTCGTTGGTTCGTTGGTTCGTTGGTTCGTTGGTTCGTTTGTTTCTTTGTTTCTTTCTTTCTTTGTTCGTTTTTTCGTTTGTTCGTTTGTTCGTTGATGCGTTGGTTTGTTTGTTCGTTTGTTCGTTTGTACGCTGGTTCGTTGGTTCGTTGGTTCGTTGGTTCGTTGGTTCGTTGGTTCGTTGGTTCTTTGTTGCTTTGTTTCTTTGTTTCTTTCTTTCTTTGTTCGTTTGTTCTTTTGTTCGTTGGTTCGTTGGTTCGTTGGTTCGTTGGTTCGTTGGTTCGTTGGTTCGTTGGTTCGTTGGTTCGTTGGTTCGTTGGTTCGTTGGTTCGTTGGTTCGTTGGTTCGTTGATTCGTTTGTTTCTTTCTTTCTTCCTTTCATTGTTCGTTTGTTCTTTTGTTCGTTGGTTCGTTGGTTCGTTGGTTCGTTGGTTCGTTTGTTTCTTTGTTTCTTCCTTTCTTTGTTCGTTTGTCTTTTGTTCGTTGGTTCGTTGGTTCGTTGGTTCGTTGGTTCGTTGGTTCGTTGGTTCGTTGGTTCGTTGGTTCGTTGGTTCGTTGGTTCGTTTGTTCGTTGGTTCGTTTGTTCGTTGATTCGTTGGTTCGTTTGTTCGTTTGTTCGTTTGTTCGCTGGTTCGTTGGTTCGCTGGTTCGTTGGTTCGTTGGTTCGTTGGTTCGTTGGTTCGTTGGTTCGTTGGTTCGTTGGTTCGTTGGTTCGTTGGTTCGTTGGTTCGTTGGTTCGTTGGTTCGTTGGTTCGTTGGTTCGTTGGTTCGTTGGTTCGTTGGTTCGTTGGTTCGTTGGTTCGTTGGTTCGTTGGTTCGTTTGTTTCTTTGTTTCTTTCTTTCTTTGTTCGTTTGTTCGTTGGTTCGTTGGTTCGTTGGTTCGTTGGTTCGTTTGTTTCTTTGTTTCTTTCTTTCTTTGTTCGTTTTTTCGTTTGTTCGTTTGTTCGTTGATGCGTTGGTTTGTTTGTTCGTTTGTTCGTTTGTACGCTGGTTCGTTGGTTCGTTGGTTCGTTGGTTCGTTGGTTCGTTGGTTCGTTGGTTCTTTGTTGCTTTGTTTCTTTGTTTCTTTCTTTCTTTGTTCGTTTGTTCTTTTGTTCGTTGGTTCGTTGGTTCGTTGGTTCGTTGGTTCGTTGGTTCGTTGGTTCGTTGGTTCGTTGGTTCGTTGGTTCGTTGGTTCGTTGGTTCGTTGGTTCGTTGGTTCGTTGGTTCGTTGGTTCGTTGATTCGTTTGTTTCTTTCTTTCTTCCTTTCATTGTTCGTTTGTTCTTTTGTTCGTTGGTTCGTTGGTTCGTTGGTTCGTTGGTTCGTTGGTTCGTTGGTTCGTTGGTTCGTTGGTTCGTTGGTTCGTTGGTTCGTTGGTTCGTTGGTTCGTTGATTCGTTTGTTTCTTTCTTTCTTCCTTTCATTGTTCGTTTGTTCTTTTGTTCGTTGGTTCGTTGGTTCGTTGGTTCGTTGGTTCGTTGGTTCGTTGGTTCGTTGGTTCGTTGGTTCGTTGGTTCGTTGTTTCGTTGGTTCGTTGGTTCGTTGGTTCGTTGGTTCGTTTGTTTCTTTGTTTCTTTCTTTCTTTGTTCGTTTGTTCGTTTGTTCGTTTGTACGCTGGTTCGTTGGTTCGTTGGTTCGTTGGTTCGTTGGTTCGTTGGTTCGTTGGTTCTTTGTTGCTTTGTTTCTTTGTTTCTTTCTTTCTTTGTTCGTTTGTTCTTTTGTTCGTTGGTTCGTTGGTTCGTTGGTTCGTTGGTTCGTTGGTTCGTTGGTTCGTTGGTTCGTTGGTTCGTTGGTTCGTTGGTTCGTTGGTTCGTTGGTTCGTTGGTTCGTTGGTTCGTTGGTTCGTTGATTCGTTTGTTTCTTTCTTTCTTCCTTTCATTGTTCGTTTGTTCTTTTGTTCGTTGGTTCGTTGGTTCGTTGGTTCGTTGGTTCGTTGGTTCGTTGGTTCGTTGGTTCGTTGGTTCGTTGGTTCGTTGGTTCGTTGGTTCGTTGGTTCGTTTGTTTCTTTGTTTCTTTCTTTCTTTGTTCGTTTGTTCTTTTGTTCGTTGGTTCGTTGGTTCGTTGGTTCGTTTGTTTCTTTGTTTCTTTCTTTCTTTGTTCGTTTGTCTTTTGTTCGTTGGTTCGTTGGTTCGTTGGTTCGTTGGTTCGTTGGTTCGTTGGTTCGTTGGTTCGTTGGTTCGTTGGTTCGTTGGTTCGTTGGTTCGTTGGTTCGTTGGTTCGTTGGTTCGTTGGTTCGTTGGTTCGTTTGTTCGTTTGTTCGTTTGTTCGTTGATTCGTTGGTTCGTTGGTTCGTTGGTTCGTTGGTTCGTTGGTTCGCTGGTTCGTTGGTTCGTTGGTTCGTTGGTTCGTTGGTTCGTTGGTTCGTTGGTTCGTTGGTTCGTTGGTTCGTTGGTTCGTTGGTTCGTTGGTTCGTTGGTTCGTTGGTTCGTTGGTTCGTTGGTTCGTTGATTCGTTGGTTCGT
>NW_027487317.1:15000-16178 GCF_050908995.1 Andrena cerasifolii | reverse complement strand
GTAGGTCGGTCAGTCGGTCAGTCGGTCAGTCGATCAGTCAGTCCGTCGGTCGGTCGGTCGGTCGGTCGGTCGGTCGGTCGGTCGGCCGGTCGGTCGGTCGGTCGGTCGGTCGGTCGGTCGGTCGGTCGGTCGGTCGGTCGGTCGGTCAGTCGGTCAGTCAGTCCGTAGGTCAGTCGGTCAGTTGGTCTGTCAGTCCGTCAGTCGGTCAGTCAGTCCGTCGGTCGGTCGGTCGGTCAGTCGGTCAGTCGGTCGGTCGGTCGGTCGGTCAGTCGGTCAGTTGGTCGGTCAGTCAGTCAGTCGGTCAGTCAGTCCGTCGGTCGGACGGTCGCTCAGTCGGTCAGTCGGTCAGTCAGTCCGTCGGTCGGTCGGTCGGTCAGTCGGTCAGTCGGTCAGTCGGTCAGTCGGTCAGTCAGTCCGTCGGTCGGTCGGTCGGTCGGTCGGTCGGTCGGTCGGTCGGTGGGTCGGTCAGTCGGTCAGTCAGTCCGTCGGTCGGTCGGTCGGTCAGTCCGTCAGTCGGTCAGTCAGTCCGTCGGTCGGACGGTCGGTCAGTCGGTCGGTCGGTCGGTCGGTCGGTCGGTCGGTCGGTCGGTCGGTCGGTCGGTCGGTCGGCCGGTCGGTCGGTCAGTCGGTCAGTCGGTCAGTCGGTCAGTCAGTCCGTCGGTCGCGTTCGGTCAGTCGGTCGGTCTGTCGGTCGGTCGGTCGGCCGGTCGGTCGGTCAGTCGGTCAGTCGGTCAGTCGGTCAGTCAGTCCGTCGGTCGGTTGGTCGTTCGGTCAGTCGGTCGGTCTGTCGGTCGGTCGGTCGGTCAGTCGGTCGGTCAGTCGGTCGGTCGGTCGGTCGGTCGGTCAGTCGGTCGGTCGGTCGGTCGGTCGATCGGTCGGTGGTTCGGTCGGTCGGTCGTTCGGTCGGTCGGTCGCTCAGTCGGTCGGTCGGTCGGTCAGTCAGGTCCGTCGGTCGGTCGGTCGGTCAGTCGGTCGGTCGGTCGGTCAGTCGGTCAGTCGGTCAGTCAGTCCGTCGGTCGGTCGGTCGCTCAGTCGGTCAGTCGATCAGTCAGTCCGTCAGTCGGTCGGTCAGTCAGTCGGTCAGTCGGTCAGTCGGTCAGTCAGTCCGTCGGTCGGTCGGTCGGTCGGTCAGTCGGTCAGTCGATCTGTCAGTCCGTCGGTCGGTCGGTCGGTCGGTC
>NW_027487317.1:5000-10000 GCF_050908995.1 Andrena cerasifolii | reverse complement strand
ATCGGTTGGTGGTTCGGTCGGTCGGTCGTTCGGTCGGTCGGTCGCTCAGTCGGTCGGTCGGTCGGTCAGTCAGTCCGTCGGTCGGTCGGTCGGTCAGTCGGTCGGTCGGTCGGTCAGTCGGTCAGTCGGTCAGTCAGTCCGTCGGTCGGTCGGTCGCTCAGTCGGTCAGTCGATCAGTCAGTCCGTCAGTCGGTCGGTCAGTCAGTCGGTCAGTCGGTCAGTCGGTCAGTCAGTCCGTCGGTCGGTCGGTCGGTCGGTCAGTCGGTCAGTCGATCTGTCAGTCCGTCGGTCGGTCGGTCGGTCGGTCGGTCGGTCGGTCGGTCGGTCGGTCGGTCAGTCGGTCAGTCAGTCCGTGGGTCAGTCGGTCAGTTGGTCAGTCAGTCCGTCAGTCGGTCAGTCAGTCCGTCGGTCGGTCGGTCGGTCAGTCGGTCAGTCGGTCGGTCGGTCGGTCGGTCAGTCGGTCAGTTGGTCGGTCAGTCGGTCAGTCGGTCGGTCGGTCGGTCGGTCGGTCGGTCGGTCGGTCGGTCGGTCGGTCGGCCGGTCGGTCGGTCAGTCGGTCAGTCGGTCAGTCGGTCAGTCAGTCCGTCGGTCGTTCGGTCAGTCGGTCGGTCTGTCGGTCGGTCGGTCGGCCGGTCGGTCGGTCAGTCGGTCAGTCGGTCAGTCGGTCAGTCAGTCCGTCGGTCGGTTGGTCGTTCGGTCAGTCGGTCGGTCTGTCGGTCGGTCGGTCGGTCAGTCGGTCGGGTCAGTCGGTCGGTCGGTCGGTCGGTCGGTCAGTCGGTCGGTCGGTCGGTCGGTCGATCGGTCGGTGGTTCGGTCGGTCGGTCGTTCGGTCGGTCGGTCGCTCAGTCGGTCGGTCGGTCGGTCAGTCAGTCCGTCGGTCGGTCGGTCGGTCAGTCGGTCGGTCGGTCGGTCAGTCGGTCAGTCGGTCAGTCAGTCCGTCGGTCGGTCGGTCGCTCAGTCGGTCAGTCGATCAGTCAGTCCTTCAGTCGGTCGGTCAGTCAGTCGGTCAGTCGGTCAGTCGGTCAGTCAGTCCGTCGGTCGGTCGGTCGGTCGGTCAGTCGGTCAGTCGATCTGTCAGTCCGTCGGTCGGTCGGTCGGTCGGTCGGTCGGTCGGTCGGTCGGTCGGTCGGTCAGTCGGTCAGTCAGTCCGTGGGTCAGTCGGTCAGTTGGTCAGTCAGTCCGTCAGTCGGTCAGTCAGTCCGTCGGTCGGTCGGTCGGTCAGTCGGTCAGTCGGTCGGTCGGTCGGTCGGTCAGTCGGTCAGTTGGTCGGTCAGTCGGTCAGTCGGTCAGTCAGTCCGTCGGTCGGTCGGTCGGTCGGTCGTTCGGTCGGTCGTTCGGTCGGTCGGTCGGTCAGTCGGTCAGTCGATCGGTCGGTCGGTCGGTCAGTCGGTCAGTCGGTCAGTCGGTCAGTCGGTCAGTCGGTCAGTCGGTCAGTCGGTCAGTCAGTCAGTCCGTCGGTCGGTCGGTTGGTCGGTCGTTCGGTCGGTCGTTCGGTCGTTCGGTCGGTCAGTCGGTCAGTCGGTCGGTCGGTAGGTCGGTCAGTCGGTCAGTCGGTCAGTCGATCAGTCAGTCCGTCGGTCGGTCGGTCGGTCGGTCGGTCGGTCGGTCGGTCGGCCGGTCGGTCGGTCGGTCGGTCGGTCGGTCGGTCGGTCGGTCGGTCAGTCGGTCAGTTGGTCGGTCAGTCGGTCAGTCGGTCAGTCAGTCCGTCGGTCGGTCGGTCGCTCAGTCGGTCAGTCGTTCAGTCAGTCCGTCGGTCGGTCGGTCGGTCAGTCGGTCAGTCGGTCAGTCGGTCAGTCGGTCAGTCAGTCCGTCGGTCGGTCGGTCGGTCGGTCGGTCGGTCGGTCGGTCGGTGGGTCGGTCAGTCGGTCAGTCAGTCCGTCGGTCGGTCGGTCGGTCAGTCCGTCAGTCGGTCAGTCAGTCCGTCGGTCGGACGGTCGGTCAGTCGGTCGGTCGGTCGGTCGGTCGGTCGGTCGGTCGGTCGGTCGGTCGTTCGGTCGGTCGGTCGGTCGGCCGGTCGGTCGGTCAGTCGGTCAGTCGGTCAGTCGGTCAGTCAGTCCGTCGGTCGTTCGGTCAGTCGGTCGGTCTGTCGGTCGGTCGGTCGGTCAGTCGGTCGGTCAGTCGGTCGGTCGGTCGGTCGGTCGGTCAGTCGGTCGGTCGGTCGGTCGGTCGATCGGTTGGTGGTTCGGTCGGTCGGTCGTTCGGTCGGTCGGTCGCTCAGTCGGTCGGTCGGTCGGTCAGTCAGTCCGTCGGTCGGTCGGTCAGTCGGTCGGTCGGTCGGTCAGTCGGTCAGTCGGTCAGTCAGTCCGTCGGTCGGTCGGTCGCTCAGTCGGTCAGTCGATCAGTCAGTCCGTCAGTCGGTCGGTCAGTCAGTCGGTCAGTCGGTCAGTCGGTCAGTCAGTCCGTCGGTCGGTCGGTCGGTCGGTCAGTCGGTCAGTCGATCTGTCAGTCCGTCGGTCGGTCGGTCGGTCGGTCGGTCGGTCGGTCGGTCGGTCGGTCGGTCAGTCGGTCAGTCAGTCCGTGGGTCAGTCGGTCAGTTGGTCAGTCAGTCCGTCAGTCGGTCAGTCAGTCCGTCGGTCGGTCGGTCGGTCAGTCGGTCAGTCGGTCGGTCGGTCGGTCGGTCAGTCGGTCAGTTGGTCGGTCAGTCGGTCAGTCGGTCAGTCAGTCCGTCGGTCGGTCGGTCGGTCGGTCGTTCGGTCGGTCGTTCGGTCGGTCGGTCGGTCAGTCGGTCAGTCGGTCGGTCGGTCGGTCGGTCGGTCAGTCGGTCAGTCGGTCAGTCGGTCAGTCGGTCAGTCGGTCAGTCGGTCAGTCAGTCCGTCGGTCGGTCGGTCGGTCGGTCGGTCGGTCGGTCGGTCGGTCGTTCGGTCGGTCGTTCGGTCGGTCGGTCGGTCAGTCGGTCAGTCGGTCAGTCAGTCCGTCGGTCGGTCGGTCGGTCAGTCGGTCAGTCGGTCAGTCGGTCAGTCGGTCAGTCAGTCCGTCGGTCGGTCGGTCGGTCGGTCGGTCGGTCGGTCGGTCGGTGGGTCGGTCAGTCGGTCAGTCAGTCCGTCGGTCGGTCGGTCGGTCAGTCCGTCAGTCGGTCAGTCAGTCCGTCGGTCGGACGGTCGGTCAGTCGGTCGGTCGGTCGGTCGGTCGGTTGGTCGTTCGGTCGGTCGGTCGGTCGGTCGGTCGGTCGGTCAGTCGGTCGGTCAGTCGGTCGGTCGGTCGGTCGGTCGGTCAGTCGGTCGGTCGGTCGGTCGGTCGGTCGGTCGGTGGGTCGGTCGTTCGGTCGTTCGGTCGGTCGGTCGCTCAGTCGGTCGGTCGGTCGGTCAGTCAGTCCGTCGGTCGGTCGGTCGGTCAGTCGGTCAGTCGATCAGTCAGTCCGTCGGTCGGTCGGTCGGTCAGTCGGTCAGTCAGTCGGTCAGTCGGTCAGTCGGTCAGTCAGTCCGTCGGTCGGTCGGTCGGTCGGTCAGTCGGTCAGTCGATCTGTCAGTCCGTCGGTCGGTCGGTCGGTTGGTCGGCCGGTCGGTCGGTCAGTCAGTCGGTCAGTCGGTCAGTCAGTCCGTCGGTCCGTCGGTCGGTCGGTTAGTCGTTCAGTCGGTCAGTCAGTCCGTCGGTCGGTCGGTCGGTCGGTCGTTTGGTCGGTCGTTCGGTCGTTCGGTCGGTCAGTCGGTCAGTCGGTCGGTCGGTAGGTCGGTCAGTCGGTCAGTCGGTCAGTCGATCAGTCAGTCCGTAGGTCAGTCGGTCAGTTGGTCAGTCAGTCCGTCAGTCGGTCAGTCAGTCCGTCGGTCGGTCGGTCGGTCGGTCAGTCGGTCAGTCGGTCGGTCGGTCGGTCGGTCGGTCAGTCGGTCAGTTGGTCGGTCAGTCGGTCAGTCGGTCGGTCGGTCAGTCGGTCAGTCGGTCAGTCAGTCCGTCGGTCCGTCGGTCGGTCGGTCGGTCGGTCGGTTAGTCGTTCAGTCGGTCAGTCAATCCGTCGGTCGGTCGGTCGGTCGGTCGGTCGGTCGGTCGGTCGGTCGGTCGGTCGGTCAGTCGGCCAGTCGGTCGGTCGGTCGGTCGGCCGGTCGGTCGGTCAGTCGGTCAGTCGGTCAGTCGGTCAGTCAGTCCGTCGGTCGGTCGGTCGGTCGGTCGGTCGGTCGGTCGGTCGGTTGGTCGTTCGTTCGGTCGGTCGGTCGGTCGGTCGTTTCGGTCGGTCGTTCGGTCGGTCGGTCGGTCAGTCGGTCAGTCGGTCCGTCGGTCGGTCGGTCGTTCGGTCAGTCGTTCGGTCGGTCGGTCGGTCAGTCGGTCAGTCGGTCAGTCAGTCCGTCGGTCCGTCGGTCGGTCGGTTAGTCGTTCAGTCGGTCAGTCAGTCCGTCGGTCGGTCGGTCGGTCGGTCGGTCGGTCGGTCGGTCGGTCGGTCGGTCGGTCCGTCGGTCGGTCGGTCGGTCGGTCGGTCGGTCGGTCGGTCGGTCGGTCGGTCGGTCGGTCGGTCGGCCGGTCGGTCGGTCAGTCGGTCAGTCGGTCAGTCGGTCAGTCAGTCCGTCGGTCGTTCGGTCAGTCGGTCGGTCTGTCGGTCGGTCGGTCGGTCAGTCGGTCGGTCAGTCGGTCGGTCGGTCGGTCGGTCGGTCAGTCGGTCGGTCGGTCGGTCGGTCGATCGGTTGGTGGTTCGGTCGGTCGGTCGTTCGGTCGGTCGGTCGCTCAGTCGGTCGGTCGGTCGGTCAGTCAGTCCGTCGGTCGGTCGGTCGGTCAGTCGGTCGGTCGGTCGGTCAGTCGGTCAGTCGGTCAGTCAGTCCGTCGGTCGGTCGGTCGCTCAGTCGGTCAGTCGATCAGTCAGTCCGTCAGTCGGTCGGTCAGTCAGTCGGTCAGTCGGTCAGTCGGTCAGTCAGTCCGTCGGTCGGTCGGTCGGTCGGTCAGTCGGTCAGTCGATCTGTCAGTCCGTCGGTCGGTCGGTCGGTCGGTCGGTCGGTCGGTCGGTCGGTCAGTCGGTCAGTCAGTCCGTGGGTCAGTCGGTCAGTTGGTCAGTCAGTCCGTCAGTCGGTCAGTCAGTCCGT
>NW_027487316.1:0-16196 GCF_050908995.1 Andrena cerasifolii | reverse complement strand
AATTTTTTTTAAATTTTTTTAAAAGTATTATTTTTTATTTCAAAAATGTTTTTTAATTTTTTTAAATTTTTTTTTTAATTTTTATTTTTTTTTAATTTTTATTTTTTTTTAATTTTTTTTTAATTTTTAAAATTTTCTTAAAACTTTTTTTTAATTTTTTAAACAAAATTTTTTTAAAATTTTTTAAAAATGTTTTAAATTTTTTTTAAAATTATAATTTTTTTATTTAAAAAAATGTTTTCTAATTTTTTTCTTTTATTTTAATCTTTTAACTTTTTCAATTTTTAAATTTTTTTTTTAAATTTTCTTATAATTTTTTTTAATTTTTAAAATTTTTTAAAATTTTTTTTAATTTTTAAAATTTTTTTTAAAATTTAAAATTTTTTTTTTTAAATTATTTATATTTTTTAGTTTTTTTAATTTCTGAAAATTTTTCTAAATTTTTTTAAAATTTTTTTAAAAGTATTATTTTTAATTTCAAAAATGTTTTTTAATTTTTTAAATTTTTTTTTTAATTTTTATTTTTTTTTTAATTTTTTTTTATTTTTTAAAATTTTCTTAAAACTTTTTTTTAATTTTTTAAACAAAATTTTTTAATTTTTTAAAAATTTTTTTAAAATTTTTTAAAATCTTTTTAAATTTTTTTTTTAATTTTATTTTTTTTTAAATTTTAATTTTTTTTTATTTTTTATTAATTTTTGAAAATTTTTCTAAATTTTTTTAAATTTTTTTAAAATTATAATTTTTTATTTCAAAAATGATTTTTAATTTTTTTTTAATTTCTTCAAATTTTTAATTTTTTTTTAAAATTTTCTTATAATTTTTTTTTTATTTTTTAAAATTTTTTTTTTAATTTAAAAATTTTTTTTTTAATTTTTAATTTTTTTTTATTTTTTTTTTAATTTTTGAAAATTTTTCTAAATTTTTTTTAATTTTTTTAAAAGTATTATTTTTTTATTTCAAAAATGTTTTTAATTTTTTTTAATGTTTTCAAATTTTTAAATTTTTTTTAAATTTTCTTATATTTTTTTTTTAATTTTTAAAAATTTTTTAAAATTTTTAAAAAATTTTTTTTTAATTTTTTAAAATTTTTTTTAAAAATTTTTAAAATTTTTTTTAAATTTTTTTTAAAATTTTTATTTTAATTTTTTTTAGTTTCTAAATTTTTTTTAAAATTATTTATATTTTTTAATTTTTTTAATTTCTGAAAATTTTTCTAAATTTTTTTTGAATTTATTTAAAAGTATTATTTTTTTATTTCAAAAATATTTTTTAATTTTTAAAATTTTTTTTTAATTTTTATTTTTCTTTTTTTTATTTTTTTTTAATTTTTTAAACCAAATTTTTTAATTTTTTTGAATTTTTTTTAAATTTTAAAAATTTTTTTTTAAATTTTTAATATTTTTCAAAATTTTTTTAAAATTATAATTTTTTTATTTCAAAAAATGTTTTTTAATTTTTTAAAATTTTTTTTTAATTTTTATTTTTTTTTAATTTTTTTTTAATTTTTAAAATTTTCTTAAAACTTTTTTTTAATTTTTTATACAAAATTTTTTAATTTTTTTAAAATTTTTTTAAAATTTTTTAAAAATGTTTTAAATTTTTTTTAAAATTATAATTTTTTTATTTAAAAAAATGTTTTCTAATTTTTTCTTTTATTTTAATCTTTTAACTTTTTCAATTTTTAAATTTTTTTTTTAATTTTCTTATAATTTTTTTTAATTTTTAAAATGTTTTAAAATTTTTTTTTAATTTTTAAATTTTTTTTTAAAATTTAAAATTTTTTTTTTAAATTATTTATATTTTTTAATTTTTTTAATTTTTGAAAATTTTTCTAAATTTTTTTTAATTTTTTTTAAAAGTATTATTTTTTATTTCAAAAATGTTTTTTATTTTTTTTAAAATTTTTTTTTTAATTTTTATTTTTTTTTAATTTTTTTTAATTTTTAAAATTTTCTTAAAACTTTTTTTTAATTTTTTAAACAAAATTTTTTAATTTTTTTAAAATTTTTTTAAAATTTTTTAAAAATGTTTTAAATTTTTTTTAAAATTATAATTTTTTTATTTAAAAAAATGTTTTTTAATTTTTTTCATTTATTTTAATCTTTTAACTTTTTCAATTTTTAATTTTTTTTTTAAATTTTCTTATAATTTTTTTTAATTTTTAAAATTTTTTAAAATTTTTTTTTAATTTTTGAAAATTTTTCTAAATTTTTTTTTGAATTTATTTAAAAGTATTATTTTTTTATTTCAAAAATATTTTTTAATTTTTAAAATTTTTTTTTAATTTTTATTTTTCTTTTTTTTATTTTTTTTTTTAATTTTTTAAACCAAATTTTTTAATTTTTTTGAATTTTTTTTTTAAATTTTAAAAATTTTTTAAATTTTTATTATTTTTCAAAATTTTTTTAAAATTATAATTTTTTTATTTCAAAAATGTTTTTTAATTTTTTTTAATTTTTTTTCTTTTATTTTAATTTTTTTAATTTTTTTTAATATTTTAAATTTTTTTAAAATTTTCTTTTATTTTTTTTTAATTTTGAAAATTTTTCTAAATTTTTTTTTGAATTTATTTAAAAGTATTATTTTTTTATTTCAAAAATATTTTTTAATTTTTAAAATTTTTTTTTTAAATTTTTAAATTTTTTTTTAAATTATTTATATTTTTAATTTTTTTAATTTTTGAAAATTTTTCTAAATTTTTTTTAATTTTTTTAAAAGTATTATTTTTTATTTCAAAAATGTTTTTTAATTTTTGAAATTTTTTTTTTAATTTTTATTTTTTTTAATTTTTTTTAATTTTTAAAATTTTCTTAAAACTTTTTTTTAATTTTTTAAACAAAATTTTTTTAAAATTTTTAAAAATGTTTTAAATTTTTTTTAAAATTATAATTTTTTTATTTAAAAAAATGTTTTCTAATTTTTTTCTTTTATTTTAATCTTTTAACTTTTTCAATTTTTAATTTTTTTTTTAAATTTTCTTATAATTTTTTTTAATTTTTAAAATTTTTTAAAATTTTTTTTAATTTTTAAAATTTTTTTTAAAATTTAAAATTTTTTTTTTTAAATTATTTATATTTTTAATTTTTTTAATTTCTGAAAATTTTTCTAAATTTTTTTAAAATTTTTTTAAAAGTATTATTTTTAATTTCAAAAATGTTTTTTAATTTTTTTAAATTTTTTTTTTAATTTTTATTTTTTTTTTAATTTTTTTTTATTTTTTAAAATTTTCTTAAAACTTTTTTTTAATTTTTTAAACAAAATTTTTTAATTTTTTAAAAATTTTTTTAAAATTTTTTAAAAATGTTTTAAATTTTTTTTAAAATTATAATTTTTTTATTTAAAAAAATGTTTTTTAATTTTTTTCTTTTATTTTAATCTTTTAACTTTTTCAATTTTTAAATTTTTTTTTAAATTTTCTTATAATTTTTTTTTAATCTTTAAAATCTTTTTAAATTTTTTTTTTTAATTTTATTTTTTTTTAAATTTTAATTTTTTTTATTTTTTATTAATTTTTGAAAATTTTTCTAAATTTTTTTAAATTTTTTTAAAATTATAATTTTTTATTTCAAAAATGATTTTTAATTTTTTTTTAATTTCTTCAAATTTTTAATTTTTTTTTAAAATTTTCTTATAATTTTTTTTTATTTTTTAAAATTTTTTTTTTAATTTAAAAATTTTTTTTTTAATTTTTAATTTTTTTTTATTTTTTTTTAATTTTTGAAAATTTTTCTAAATTTTTTTTTAATTTTTTTAAAAGTATTATTTTTTTATTTCAAAAATGTTTTTAATTTTTTTAATGTTTTCAAATTTTTAAATTTTTTTTAAATTTTCTTATATTTTTTTTTAATTTTTAAAAATTTTTTAAAATTTTTAAAAAATTTTTTTTTAATTTTTTAAAATTTTTTTTAAAAATTTTTTAAAATTTTTTTTAAATTTTTTTTAAAATTTTTATTTTAATTTTTTTTTAGTTTCTAAATTTTTTTTTAAATTATTTATATTTTTTAATTTTTTTAATTTCTGAAAATTTTTCTAAATTTTTTTTGAATTTATTTAAAAGTATTATTTTTTTATTTCAAAAATATTTTTTAATTTTTAAAATTTTTTTTTAATTTTTATTTTTCTTTTTTTTATTTTTTTTTAATTTTTTAAACCAAATTTTTTAATTTTTTTGAATTTTTTTTAAATTTTAAAAATTTTTTTTTAAATTTTAATATTTTTCAAAATTTTTTTAAAATTATAATTTTTTTATTTCAAAAAATGTTTTTTAATTTTTTAAAATTTTTTTTTTAATTTTTATTTTTTTTTAATTTTTTTTTAATTTTTAAAATTTTCTTAAAACTTTTTTTTAATTTTTTATACAAAATTTTTTTAATTTTTTTAAAATTTTTTAAAATTTTTTAAAAATGTTTTAAATTTTTTTTAAAATTATAATTTTTTTATTTAAAAAAATGTTTTCTAATTTTTTCTTTTATTTTAATCTTTTAACTTTTTCAATTTTTAAATTTTTTTTTTAATTTTCTTATAATTTTTTTTAATTTTTAAAATGTTTTAAAATTTTTTTTTAATTTTTAAATTTTTTTTTAAAATTTAAAATTTTTTTTTTAAATTATTTATATTTTTTAATTTTTTTAATTTTTGAAAATTTTTCTAAATTTTTTTTAATTTTTTTTAAAAGTATTATTTTTTATTTCAAAAATGTTTTTTATTTTTTTTAAATTTTTTTTTTAATTTTTATTTTTTTTAATTTTTTTTTAATTTTTAAAATTTTCTTAAAACTTTTTTTTAATTTTTTAAACAAAATTTTTTAATTTTTTTAAAATTTTTTTAAAATTTTTTAAAAATGTTTTAAATTTTTTTTAAAATTATAATTTTTTTATTTAAAAAAATGTTTTTTAATTTTTTTCATTTATTTTAATCTTTTAACTTTTTCAATTTTTAATTTTTTTTTTAAATTTTCTTATAATTTTTTTTAATTTTTAAAATTTTTTAAAATTTTTTTTTAATTTTTGAAAATTTTTCTAAATTTTTTTTTGAATTTATTTAAAAGTATTATTTTTTTATTTCAAAAATATTTTTTAATTTTTAAAATTTTTTTTTAATTTTTATTTTTCTTTTTTTTATTTTTTTTTTAATTTTTTAAACCAAATTTTTAATTTTTTTGAATTTTTTTTTTAAATTTTTAAAAATTTTTTAAATTTTTATTATTTTTCAAAATTTTTTTAAAATTATAATTTTTTTATTTCAAAAAATGTTTTTTAATTTTTTTAATTTTTTTTCTTTTATTTTAATTTTTTTAATTTTTTTTAATATTTTAAATTTTTTTAAAATTTTCTTTTATTTTTTTTTAATTTTTGAAAATTTTTCTAAATTTTTTTTTGAATTTATTTAAAAGTATTATTTTTTTATTTCAAAAATATTTTTTAATTTTTAAAATTTTTTTTTTAAATTTTTAAATTTTTTTTTAAATTATTTATATTTTTTAATTTTTTTAATTTTTGAAAATTTTTCTAAATTTTTTTTAATTTTTTTTAAAAGTATTATTTTTTATTTCAAAAATGTTTTTTAATTTTTGAAATTTTTTTTTTAATTTTTATTTTTTTTTAATTTTTTTTTAATTTTTAAAATTTTCTTAAAACTTTTTTTTAATTTTTTAAACAAAATTTTTTTAAAATTTTTTAAAAATGTTTTAAATTTTTTTTAAAATTATAATTTTTTTATTTAAAAAAATGTTTTCTAATTTTTTTCTTTTATTTTAATCTTTTAACTTTTTCAATTTTTAATTTTTTTTTTAAATTTTCTTATAATTTTTTTTAATTTTTAAAATTTTTTAAAATTTTTTTTTAATTTTTAAAATTTTTTTTAAAATTTAAAATTTTTTTTTTAAATTATTTATATTTTTTAATTTTTTTAATTTCTGAAAATTTTTCTAAATTTTTTTTAAATTTTTTTAAAAGTATTATTTTTTATTTCAAAAATGTTTTTTAATTTTTTTAAATTTTTTTTTTAATTTTTATTTTTTTTTTAATTTTTTTTTAATTTTTAAAATTTTCTTAAAACTTTTTTTTAATTTTTTAAACAAAATTTTTTTAAAATTTTTTAAAAATGTTTTAAATTTTTTTTAAAATTATAATTTTTTTATTTAAAAAAATGTTTTCTAATTTTTTTCTTTTATTTTAATCTTTTAACTTTTTCAATTTTTAAATTTTTTTTTTAAATTTTCTTATAATTTTTTTTAATTTTTAAAATTTTTTAAAATTTTTTTTTAATTTTTAAAATTTTTTTTAAAATTTAAAATTTTTTTTTTAAATTATTTATATTTTTTAGTTTTTTTAATTTCTGAAAATTTTTCTAAATTTTTTTTAAATTTTTTTAAAAGTATTATTTTTAATTTCAAAAATGTTTTTTAATTTTTTAAATTTTTTTTTTAATTTTTATTTTTTTTTTAATTTTTTTTTATTTTTTAAAATTTTCTTAAAACTTTTTTTTAATTTTTTATACAAAATTTTTTAATTTTTTAAAAATTTTTTTAAAATTTTTTAAAAATGTTTTAAATTTTTTTTAAAATTATAATTTTTTTATTTAAAAAAATGTTTTTTAATTTTTTTCTTTTATTTTAATCTTTTAACTTTTTCAATTTTTAAATTTTTTTTTAAATTTTCTTATAATTTTTTTTTAATCTTTAAAATCTTTTTAAATTTTTTTTTTAATTTTTAAATTTTTTTTTTAATTTTATTTTTTTTTTAAATTTTAATTTTTTTTTATTTTTTATTAATTTTTGAAAATTTTTCTAAATTTTTTTTAAATTTTTTTAAAATTATAATTTTTTATTTCAAAAATGATTTTTAATTTTTTTTTAATTTCTTCAAATTTTTAATTTTTTTTTAAAATTTTCTTATAATTTTTTTTTTAATTTTTAAAAATTTTTTAAAATTTTTAAAAAATTTTTTTTTAATTTTTTAAAATTTTTTTTAAAAATTTTTTAAAATTTTTTTTAAATTTTTTTTAAAATTTTTATTTTAATTTTTTTTTAGTTTCTAAATTTTTTTTAAATTATTTATATTTTTTAATTTTTTTAATTTCTGAAAATTTTTCTAAATTTTTTTTTTGAATTTATTTAAAAGTATTATTTTTTTATTTCAAAAATATTTTTTAATTTTTAAAATTTTTTTTTAATTTTTATTTTTCTTTTTTTTATTTTTTTTTAATTTTTTAAACCAAATTTTTTAATTTTTTTGAATTTTTTTTAAATTTTTAAAATTTTTTTTTAAATTTTTAATATTTTTCAAAATTTTTTTAAAATTATAATTTTTTTATTTCAAAAAATGTTTTTTAATTTTTTTAAATTTTTTTTTTAATTTTTATTTTTTTTTAATTTTTTTTTAATTTTTAAAATTTTCTTAAAACTTTTTTTTAATTTTTTATACAAAATTTTTTAATTTTTTTAAAATTTTTTTAAAATTTTTTAAAAATGTTTTAAATTTTTTTTAAAATTATAATTTTTTTATTTAAAAAAATGTTTTTTAATTTTTTTCTTTTATTTTAATCTTTTAACTTTTTCAATTTTTAAATTTTTTTTTAAATTTTCTTATAATTTTTTTTAATTTTTAAAATTTTTAAAAATTTTTTTTTTAATTTTTGAAAATTTTTCTAAATTTTTTTTTAATTTATTTAAAAGTATTATTTTTTTATTTCAAAAATATTTTTTAATTTTTAAAATTTTTTTTTTAATTTTTATTTTTCTTTTTTTTATTTTTTTTTTAATTTTTAAAATTTTCTTAAAACTTTTTTTTTAATTTTTTAAACCAAATTTTTTAATTTTTTCGAAATTTTTTTTAAATTTTTAAATTTTTTTTTTTAATTTTTAATATTTTTCAAAATTTTTTTAAAATTATAATTTTTTTATTTCAAAAAATGTTTTTTATTTTTTTTTAAATTTTGTTTTCTTTTATTTTAATTTTTTTAATTTTTTTAATATTTTAAATTTTTTAAAATTTTCTTTTATTTTTTTTTTAATTTTTGAAAAATTTTCTAATTTTTTTTTTGAATTTATTTAAAAGTATTATTTTTTTTATTCAA
Source organism: Andrena cerasifolii (assembly GCF_050908995.1). Lineage (NCBI taxonomy): Eukaryota > Metazoa > Arthropoda > Insecta > Hymenoptera > Andrenidae > Andrena > Andrena cerasifolii. Next base: position 8,117 of record NW_027487316.1, on the reverse strand, counting down.
AAATATTTTTTAATTTTTAAAATTTTTTTTTTTATTTTTTTTTTTAATTTTTTAAACCAAATTTTTTAATTTTTTTGAATTTTTTTTTTAATTTTTAAAAATTTAAAATTTTTTTTTTTAATTTTTAAAATTTTTTTTAAAATTTTTAAATTTTTTTTTTAAATTATTTATATTTTTTAATTTTTTTAATTTTTGAAAATTTTTCTAAATTTTTTTTAATTTTTTTTAAAAGTATTATTTTTTATTTCAAAAATGTTTTTTAATTTTTGAAATTTTTTTTTAATTTTTATTTTTTTTTAATTTTTTTTTAATTTTTAAAATTTTCTTATAACTTTTTTTTAATTTTTTAAACAAAATTTTTTAATTTTTTTAAAATTTTTTTAAAATTTTTTAAAAATGTTTTAAATTTTTTTTAAAAATATAATTTTTTTATTTAAAAAATGTTTTCTAATTTTTTCTTTTATTTTAATCTTTTAACTTTTTCAATTTTTAATTTTTTTTTTAAATTTTCTTATAATTTTTTTTAATTTTTAAAATTTTTTAAAATTTTTTTTAATTTTTAAAATTTTTTTTAAAATTTAAATTTTTTTTTTAAATTATTTATATTTTTTAATTTTTTTAATTTCTGAAAATTTTTCTAAATTTTTTAAAATTTTTTTAAAAGTATTATTTTTTATTTCAAAAATGTTTTTTAATTTTTTAAAATTTTTTTTTTAATTTTTATTTTTTTTTAATTTTTTTTTAATTTTTAAAATTTTCTTAAAACTTTTTTTTAATTTTTTAAACAAAATTTTTTAATTTTTTTTAAAATTTTTTTAAAATTTTTTAAAAATGTTTTAAATTTTTTTTAAAATTATAATTTTTTTATTTAAAAAAATGTTTTTTAATTTTTTTCTTTTATTTTAATCTTTTAACTTTTTCAATTTTTAATTTTTTTTTAAATTTTCTTATAATTTTTTTTAATTTTTAAAATTTTTTAAAATTTTTTTTTTAATTTTTGAAAATTTTTCTAAATTTTTTTTGAATTTATTTAAAAGTATTATTTTTTTATTTCAAAAATATTTTTTAATTTTTAAAATTTTTTTTTTAATTTTTATTTTTCTTTTTTTATTTTTTTTTAATTTTTTAAACCAAATTTTTTAATTTTTTTGAATTTTTTTTTAAATTTTTAAAATTTTTTTTAAATTTTTATTATTTTTCCAAATTTTTTTAAATTTATAATTTTTTTATTTCAAAAAATGTTTTTTAATTTTTTTTAATTTTTTTTCTTTTATTTTAATTTTTTAATTTTTTTTAATATTTTAAATTTTTTTAAAATTTTCTTTTATTTTTTTTTAATTTTTGAAAATTTTTCTAAATTTTTTTTTGAATTTATTTAAAAGTATTATTTTTTTATTTCAAAAATATTTTTTAATTTTTAAAATTTTTTTTTTAAATTTTTAAATTTTTTTTAAATTATTTATATTTTTTAATTTTTTTAATTTTTGAAAATTTTTCTAAATTTTTTTTAATTTTTTTTAAAAGTATTATTTTTTATTTCAAAAATGTTTTTTAACTTTTGAAAATTTTTTTTTAATTTTTATTTTTTTTTAATTTTTTTTTAATTTTTAAAATTTTCTTAAAACTTTTTTTTAATTTTTTAAACAAAATTTTTTTAAAATTTTTTAAAAATGTTTTAAATTTTTTTTAAAATTATAATTTTTTTATTTAAAAAAATGTTTTCTAATTTTTTTCTTTTATTTTAATCTTTTAACTTTTTCAATTTTTAAATTTTTTTTTTAAATTTTCTTATAATTTTTTTTAATTTTTAAAATTTTTAAAATTTTTTTTTTAATTTTTAAAATTTTTTTTAAAATTTAAAATTTTTTTTTTAAATTATTTATATTTTTTAATTTTTTTAATTTCTGAAAATTTTTCTAAATTTTTTTTAAATTTTTTTAAAAGTATTATTTTTTATTTCAAAAATGTTTTTTAATTTTTTAAAATTTTTTTTTAATTTTTATTTTTTTTTAATTTTTTTTAATTTTTAAAATTTTCTTAAAACTTTTTTTTAATTTTTTAAACAAATTTTTTTTAAAATTTTTTAAAAATGTTTTAAATTTTTTTTAAAATTATAATTTTTTTATTTAAAAAAATGTTTTCTAATTTTTTTCTTTTATTTTAATCTTTTAACTTTTTCAATTTTTAAATTTTTTTTTAAATTTTCTTATAATTTTTTTTAATTTTTAAAATTTTTTAAAATTTTTTTTTAATTTTTAAAATTTTTTTTAAAATTTAAAATTTTTTTTTTTAAATTATTTATATTTTTTAATTTTTTTAATTTCTGAAAATTTTTCTAAATTCTTTTTAAATTTTTTTAAAAGTATTATTTTTTATTTCAAAAATGTTTTTTAATTTTTAAAAATTTTTTTTTTTAATTTTTATTTTTTTTTTAATTTTTTTTTATTTTTTAAAATTTTCTTAAAACTTTTTTTTAATTTTTTAAACAAAATTTTTTAATTTTTTAAAAATTTTTTTAAAATTTTTTAAAAATGTTTTAAATTTTTTTTAAAATTATAATTTTTTTATTTAAAAAAATGTTTTTTAATTTTTTTCTTTTATTTTAATCTTTTAACTTTTTCAATTTTTAAATTTTTTTTTTAAATTTTCTTATAATTTTTTTTAATTTTTAAAAATTTTTAAAATTTTTTTTTTAATTTTTGAAAATTTTTCTAAATTTTTTTTGAATTTATTTAAAAGTATTATTTTTTTATTTCAAAAATATTTTTTAATTTTTAAAAATTTTTTTTAATTTTTATTTTTCTTTTTTTATTTTTTTTTTAATTTTTAAAATTTTCTTAAAACTTTTTTTTTAATTTTTTAAACCAAATTTTTTAATTTTTTTGAAATTTTTTTTTAAATTTTTAAATTTTTTTTTTAAATTTTTAATATTTTTCAAAATTTTTTTAAAATTATAATTTTTTTATTTCAAAAAATGTTTTTTAATTTTTTTTAAATTTTTTTTCTTTTATTTTAATTTTTTTAATTTTTTTAATATTTTAAATTGTTTTAAAATTTTCTTTTATTTTTTTTTAATTTCTGAAAATTTTTCTAAATTTTTTTTGAATTTATTTAAAAGTATTATTTTTTTATTTCAAAAATATTTTTTAATTTTTAAAATTTTTTTTTAATTTTTATTTTTCTTTTTTTTATTTTTTTTTAATTTTTTAAACCAAATTTTTTAATTTTTTTGAATTTTTTTTTAAATTTTTAAAATTTTTTTTTAAATTTTTAATATTTTTCAAAATTTTTTTAAAATTATAATTTTTTTATTTCAAAAAATGTTTTTTAATTTTTTTAAATTTTTTTTTTAATTTTTATTTTTTTTTAATTTTTTTTTAATTTTTAAAATTTTCTTAAAACTTTTTTTTAATTTTTTATACAAAATTTTTTAATTTTTTTTAAATTTTTTTAAAATTTTTTAAAAATGTTTTAAATTTTTTTTAAAATTATAATTTTTTTATTTAAAAAAATGTTTTTTAATTTTTTTCTTTTATTTTAATCTTTTAACTTTTTCAATTTTTAAATTTTTTTTTTAAATTTTCTTATAATTTTTTTTAATTTTTAAAATTTTTTAAAATTTTTTTTTTAATTTTTGAAAATTTTTCTAAATTTTTTTTGAATTTATTTAAAAGTATTATTTTTTTATTTCAAAAATATTTTTTAATTTTTAAAATTTTTTTTTAATTTTTATTTTTCTTTTTTTTATTTTTTTTTTAATTTTTAAAATTTTCTTAAAACTTTTTTTTTAATTTTTTAAACCAAATTTTTTAATTTTTTTGAAATTTTTTTTTAAATTTTTAAATTTTTTTTTTAAATTTTTAATATTTTTCAAAATTTTTTTAAAATTATAATTTTTTTATTTCAAAAAATGTTTTTTATTTTTTTAAAAATTTTTTTTTCTTTTATTTTAATTTTTTAATTTTTTTAATATTTTAAATTTTTTTAAAATTTTCTTTTATTTTTTTTTTAATTTTTGAAAAATTTTCTAATTTTTTTTTGAATTTATTTAAAAGTATTATTTTTTTATTTCAAAAATATTTTTTAATTTTTAAAATTTTTTTTTTAATTTTTCTTTTCCTTTTTTTTATTTTTTTTTTTAATTTTTTAAACCAAATTTTTTAATTTTTTTGAATTTTTTTTTTTAATTTTTAAAAATTTTAAAAATTTTTTTTTAATTTTTAAAATTTTTTTTAAAATTTTTAAATTTTTTTTTAAATTATTTATATTTTTTAATTTTTTTAATTTTTGAAAATTTTTCTAAATTTTTTTTAATTTTTTTTAAAAGTATTATTTTTTATTTCAAAAATGTTTTTTAATTTTTGAAATTTTTTTTTAATTTTTATTTTTTTTAAATTTTTTTTTAATTTTTAAAATTTTCTTAAAACTTTTTTTTAATTTTTTAAACAAAATTTTTTAATTTTTTTAAAATTTTTTTAAAATTTTTTAAAAATGTTTTAAATTTTTTTTAAAATTATAATTTTTTTATTTAAAAAAATGTTTTCTAATTTTTTCTTTTATTTTAATCTTTTAACTTTTTCAATTTTTAAATTTTTTTTTAAAATTTTCTTATAATTTTTTTTAATTTTTAAAATTTTTTAAAATTTTTTTTTTAATTTTTGAAAATTTTTCTAAATTTTTTTTGAATTTACTTAAAAGTATTATTTTTTTATTTCAAAAATATTTTTTAATTTTTAAAATTTTTTTTTTAATTTTTATTTTTCTTTTTTTATTTTTTTTTAATTTTTTAAACCAAATTTTTTAATTTTTTTGAATTTTTTTTTTAAATTTTTAAAAATTTTTTTAAATTTTTATTATTTTTCAAAATTTTTTTAAATTTATAGTTTTTTTATTTCAAAAAATGTTTTTTAATTTTTTTTAATTTTTTTTCTTTTATTTTAATTTTTTAATTTTTTTTAATATTTTAAATTTTTTTAAAATTTTCTTTTATTTTTTTTTAATTTTTGAAAATTTTTCTAAATTTTTTTTGAATTTATTTAAAAGTATTATTTTTTTATTTCAAAAATATTTTTTAATTTTTAAAATTTTTTTTTTAAATTTTTAAATTTTTTTTTAAATTATTTATATTTTTTAATTTTTTTAATTTTTGAAAATTTTTCTAAATTTTTTTTAATTTTTTTTAAAAGTATTATTTTTTATTTCAAAAATGTTTTTTAACTTTTGAAAATTTTTTTTTAATTTTTATTTTTTTTTATTTTTTAAAATTTTCTTAAAACTTTTTTTTAATTTTTTAAACCAAATTTTTTAATTTTTTTGATTTTTTTTTTAATTTTTAAAAATTTAAAAAATTTTTTTTTAATTTTTAAAATTTTTTTTTTAAATTTTTAAATTTTTTTTTAAATTATTTATATTTTTTAATTTTTTTAATTTCTGAAAATTTTTCTAAATTTTTTTTAAATTTTTTTAAAAGTATTATTTTTTATTTCAAAAATGTTTTTTAATTTTTTAAAATTTTTTTTTTAATTTTTATTTTTTTTTAATTTTTATTTTTTTTTATTTTTTTTTAATTTTTAAAATTTTCTTAAAACTTTTTTTTAATTTTTTAAACAAATTTTTTTTAAAATTTTTTAAAAATGTTTTAAATTTTTTTTAAAATTATAATTTTTTTATTTAAAAAAATGTTTTCTAATTTTTTTCTTTTATTTTAATCTTTTAACTTTTTCAATTTTTAAATTTTTTTTTAAATTTTCTTATAATTTTTTTTAATTTTTAAAATTTTTTAAAATTTTTTTTTAATTTTTAAAATTTTTTTTAAAATTTAAAATTTTTTTTTTTAAATTATTTATATTTTTTAATTTTTTTAATTTCTGAAAATTTTTCTAAATTCTTTTTAAATTTTTTTAAAAGTATTATTTTTTATTTCAAAAATGTTTTTTAATTTTTTAAAATTTTTTTTTAATTTTTATTTTTTTTTAATTTTTTTTAATTTTTAAAATTTTCTTAAAACTTTTTTTTAATTTTTTAAACAAATTTTTTTTAAAATTTTTTAAAAATGTTTTAAATTTTTTTTAAAATTATAATTTTTTTATTTAAAAAAATGTTTTCTAATTTTTTTCTTTTATTTTAATCTTTTAACTTTTTCAATTTTTAAATTTTTTTTTAAATTTTCTTATAATTTTTTTTAATTTTTAAAATTTTTTAAAATTTTTTTTTAATTTTTAAAATTTTTTTTAAAATTTAAAATTTTTTTTTTTAAATTATTTATATTTTTTAATTTTTTTAATTTCTGAAAATTTTTCTAAATTCTTTTTAAATTTTTTTAAAAGTATTATTTTTTATTTCAAAAATGTTTTTTAATTTTTTTAAATTTTTTTTTTTAATTTTTATTTTTTTTTTAATTTTTTTTTATTTTTTAAAATTTTCTTAAAACTTTTTTTTAATTTTTTAAACAAAATTTTTTAATTTTTTAAAAATTTTTTTAAAATTTTTTAAAAATGTTTTAAATTTTTTTTAAAATTATAATTTTTTTATTTAAAAAAATGTTTTTTAATTTTTTTCTTTTATTTTAATCTTTTAACTTTTTCAATTTTTAAATTTTTTTTTTAAATTTTCTTATAATTTTTTTTAATTTTTAAAAATTTTTAAAATTTTTTTTTTAATTTTTGAAAATTTTTCTAAATTTTTTTTGAATTTATTTAAAAGTATTATTTTTTTATTTCAAAAATATTTTTTAATTTTTAAAAATTTTTTTTAATTTTTATTTTTCTTTTTTTATTTTTTTTTTAATTTTTAAAATTTTCTTAAAACTTTTTTTTTAATTTTTTAAACCAAATTTTTTAATTTTTTTGAAATTTTTTTTTAAATTTTTAAATTTTTTTTTTAAATTTTTAATATTTTTCAAAATTTTTTTAAAATTATAATTTTTTTATTTCAAAAAATGTTTTTTAATTTTTTTTAAATTTTTTTTCTTTTATTTTAATTTTTTTAATTTTTTTAATATTTTAAATTGTTTTAAAATTTTCTTTTATTTTTTTTTTAATTTCTGAAAATTTTTCTAAATTTTTTTTTGAATTTATTTAAAAGTATTATTTTTTTATTTCAAAAATATTTTTTAATTTTTAAAATTTTTTTTTAATTTTTATTTTTCTTTTTTTTATTTTTTTTTAATTTTTTAAACCAAATTTTTTAATTTTTTTTAATTTTTTTTTAAATTTTTAAAATTTTTTTTTAAATTTTTAATATTTTTCAAAATTTTTTTAAAATTATAATTTTTTTATTTCAAAAAATGTTTTTTAATTTTTTTAAATTTTTTTTTTAATTTTTATTTTTTTTTAATTTTTTTTTAATTTTTAAAATTTTCTTAAAACTTTTTTTTAATTTTTTATACAAAATTTTTTAATTTTTTTTAAATTTTTTTAAAATTTTTTAAAAATGTTTTAAATTTTTTTTAAAATTATAATTTTTTTATTTAAAAAAATGTTTTTTAATTTTTTTCTTTTATTTTAATCTTTTAACTTTTTCAATTTTTAAATTTTTTTTTTAAATTTTCTTATAATTTTTTTTAATTTTTAAAATTTTTTAAAATTTTTTTTTTAATTTTTGAAAATTTTTCTAAATTTTTTTTGAATTTATTTAAAAGTATTATTTTTTTATTTCAAAAATATTTTTTAATTTTTAAAATTTTTTTTTAATTTTTATTTTTCTTTTTTTTATTTTTTTTTAATTTTTAAAATTTTCTTAAAACTTTTTTTTTAATTTTTTAAACCAAATTTTTTAATTTTTTTGAAATTTTTTTTTAAATTTTTAAATTTTTTTTTTAAATTTTTAATATTTTTCAAAATTTTTTTAAAATTATAATTTTTTTATTTCAAAAAATGTTTTTTATTTTTTTAAAAATTTTTTTTTCTTTTATTTTAATTTTTTTAATTTTTTTAATATTTTAAATTTTTTTAAAATTTTCTTTTATTTTTTTTTTAATTTTTGAAAAATTTTCTAATTTTTTTTTGAATTTATTTAAAAGTATTATTTTTTTATTTCAAAAATATTTTTTAATTTTTAAAATTTTTTTTTTAATTTTTCTTTTCCTTTTTTTTATTTTTTTTTTAATTTTTTAAACC
>NW_027487315.1:0-15000 GCF_050908995.1 Andrena cerasifolii | reverse complement strand
CATTTGCAAAAAAATTTTAAAGTAATTTTAAAAAATTTAAAAAATTTATAAAAAATTTCAAAATTTCAAAAAATTTTAAAAATTTTAAAAAAATTTTTAAAAATTTTTAAAAAATTTATAAAAAAAGAAACAATTAAAAAAAAGAAAAAAATTTTTAAAAAAATTTGTTAAAAAATTAAAACAAATTTTTTTGAAAAAATTTTAAAAATTTTTTAAAAAATTTTAAAAAATTTAAAAAAAAATAAAAAAATTATAAGAAAATTAAAAAAAAATTTAAAATTAAAAAAAAATAAAAAAAAATTTAAAAAAATTATAATTTAAAAAAAATAAAAAAAATTTAAAAGTAATTTCAAAAAATTTTAAAAATTTATAAAGAAATTAAAAAATTTAAAAAAAAAATTAAAAAAATTTAAAAAAATAAATAAAAAAATAAAAAATTAAAAAAAACAAAAAATTTTTTAAAAAATTTAAAAAATTAAAATAAAAGAAAAATAAAAATTAAAAAAACATTTTTTGAAATAAAAAAATTATAATTTAAAAAAAATAAAAAAAATTTTAAATTTAAAAAAATATATATAAAATAATTAAAATAAAAAATTTTAAAATACAAAAAAAATTTTTTAATAAAAAATAATATTTTTTTTATAAAAAATAAAAAAAATTTTTTTAAATTTTTAAAAAATAAAAAAATTATAAGAAAATTAAAAAAAAAATTTTAAATATAAAAAAAATAAAAAAAAATTTAAAAAAAATTTGTTAAAAAATTAAAACAAATTTTTTAAAAAAAATTTAAAAAAATTAAAAAAAATTAAAAAAAATTTTTTAAAAATTTAAAAAAAAATTAAAAAAATGAAAAAAAGTTTTTAAAAAATTTAAAAAAATTAAAAAAAATTTAAAAGAAAATTAAGAAAAAAATTTAAAAAACATAAATAAAATTTTATTAAAAGAAATTGTTAAATAATTAAAACAAAATTTAAAAAAAAAATTTACATTTTAAAAAAATTTTTAAAAATTAAAATAAAAAAATTTAAATACAAAAAAAAATTTAAATAAAAAAAATATACAAAAATTTAGAAGAAAAATAAAAAAATAAATAAAAAAAATAAAAAATTTAAAAACAACAAAAAATTTTTTTAAAAAAATTTTAAAAAAAATTAAAAAAATAAATAAAAAAATAAAAAATTTAAAAACAACAAAAAAATTTTTAAAAAAATTTTAAAAAATTAAAATAAAAAAATTTAAATACAAAAAAATATGAAATAAATAAAATATACAAAAATTTAGAAGAAAAATAAAAAAAATAAACAAATAAAAATTTAAAAAAGTAAAAAAAAATTTTAAAAGTTTTTTAAAAAATTTAAAAAAAATGAAAAAAAATTTTAAAAAATGAAAAAAAGTTTTTAAAAAATTTAAAAAAATGAAAAAAAAATTAAAAAATGAAAAAAATTAAAAAAAAAATAGAAAAAAATTTAAAAAAGAATAAAAAAAATTTAAAAAAAATAAAAAAATTTTAAAAAAAATTTAAAAAAAAATTTTAAAAAATTAAAACAAATTTTTTAAAAAAATTTCTTTAAAAATTTTAAAAAAATTATAAAAAAATTAAAAAAATTTAAAATTAAAAAAATAAATAAAAAAAATTAAAATATATTTTTAAAAAATTAAAACAATTTTTTTTAAAAAAATTTAAAAAAATTAAAAAAATTATAACAAAATTAAATTTTTTTAAAATTTAAAAAAATAAAAAAAATTTAAAAAAATAAGAAAAGAATTTAAAATTTTTAAAAAAAATTGTTAAAAAATTAAAACAAAATTTTTAAAAATAAATTAAAAAAAAATTTAAAAATTTAAAAAATAAAAAAATTATAAGAAAATTAAAAAAAAATTTTAAAAATTTAAAAAAAAATTAAAAAAATTTTAAAAATTTTTTTAAAAATTTATAAACAAAAAGAAAAAATTAAAAAAAAAGAAAAAAAATTTTAAAAAAATTTGTTAAAATATTAAAACAAATTTTTTGAAAAAAATTTTTAAAAAATTTTTAAAAAATTTTAAAAAATTAAAAAAAAATAAAAAAATTATAAGAAAATTAAAAAAAAATAAAAATTAAAAAAAAATTAAAAATTTTAAAAAATATTAAAAAAATTAATAAAAAAAATTTAAATACAAAAAAAAATTAAATAAAAAAAATATACAAAAATTTAGAAGAAAAATAAAAAAAATAAACAAATAAAAATTTAGAAAAAATAAAAAAAAATAAAAAAAAATTGTTAAAAAATTAAAACAAAATTTTTAAAAATAAATTAAAAAAAATTTAAAATTTTAAAAAATAAAAAAATTATAAGAAAATTAAAAAAAAATTTTAACAATTAAAAAAAAATTTGTAAAAAATTAAAAAAAACTATAAAAAACTGTTAAAAAATTTTGTAAAAACTTAAAAAAAAATAAATTTTTTTTTAACATTTGCAAAAAAATTTTAAAGTAATTTTAAAAAATTTAAAAAATTTATAAAAAATTTCAAAATTTCAAAAAATTTTAAAAATTTTAAAAAATTTTTAAAAATTTTTAAAAAATTTATAAAAAAAGAAACAATTAAAAAAAAGAAAAAAATTTTTAAAAAAATTTGTTAAAAAATTAAAACAAATTTTTTGAAAAAAATTTTAAAAAATTTTTTAAAAAATTTTAAAAAATTTAAAAAAAAATAAAAAAATTATAAGAAAATTAAAAAAAAATTTAAAATTAAAAAAAAATAAAAAAAATTTAAAAAAATTATAATTTAAAAAAAATAAAAAAAATTTAAAAGTAATTTCAAAAAATTTTAAAAATTTATAAAGAAATTAAAAAATTTAAAAAAAAAATTAAAAAAATTTAAAAAAATAAATAAAAAAATAAAAAATTAAAAAAACAAAAAAATTTTTTAAAAAATTTAAAAAATTAAAATAAAAGAAAAATAAAAATTAAAAAAACATTTTTTGAAATAAAAAAATTATAATTTAAAAAAAATAAAAAAAATTTTAAATTTAAAAAAATATATATAAAATAATTAAAATAAAAAATTTTAAAATACAAAAAAAATTTTTTAATAAAAAATAATATTTTTTTTTATAAAAAATAAAAAAATTTTTTTTAAATTTTTAAAAAATAAAAAATTATAAGAAAATTAAAAAAAAAATTTTTAAATATAAAAAAAATAAAAAAAAATTTTAAAAAAATTTGTTAAAAAATTAAAACAAATTTTTTAAAAAAAAATTAAAAAAATTAAAAAAATTAAAAAAAATTTTTTAAAAATTTAAAAAAAAATTAAAAAAATGAAAAAAAGTTTTTAAAAAATTTAAAAAAATTAAAAAAAATTTAAAAGAAAATTAAGAAAAAAATTTAAAAAACATAAATAAAATTTTATTAAAAGAAATTGTTAAATAATTAAAACAAAATTTAAAAAAAAAATTTACATTTTAAAAAAATTTTTAAAAATTAAAATAAAAAAATTTAAATACAAAAAAAATTTAAATAAAAAAAATATACAAAAATTTAGAAGAAAAATAAAAAAAATAAATAAAAAAAATAAAAAATTTAAAAACAACAAAAAATTTTTTTAAAAAAATTTTAAAAAAATTAAAAAAATAAATAAAAAAATAAAAAATTTAAAAACAACAAAAAAATTTTTTAAAAAAATTTTAAAAAATTAAAATAAAAAAATTTAAATACAAAAAAATATGAAATAAATAAAATATACAAAAATTTAGAAGAAAAATAAAAAAAATAAACAAATAAAAATTTAAAAAAGTAAAAAAAAATTTTAAAAGTTTTTTAAAAAATTTAAAAAAAATGAAAAAAAATTTTAAAAAATGAAAAAAAGTTTTTAAAAAATTTAAAAAAATGAAAAAAAAATTAAAAAATGAAAAAATTAAAAAAAAATAGAAAAAAATTTAAAAAAGAATAAAAAAAATTTAAAAAAAATAAAAAAAATTTAAAAAAAAATTTAAAAAAAAATTTTAAAAAATTAAAACAAATTTTTTAAAAAAATTTCTTTAAAAATTTTAAAAAAATTATAAGAAAATTAAAAAAATTTAAATTAAAAAAATAAATAAAAAAAATTAAAATATATTTTTTAAAAAATTAAAACAATTTTTTTTAAAAAAATTTAAAAAAATTAAAAAAATTATAACAAAATTAAATTTTTTAAAATTTAAAAAATAAAAAAAATTTAAAAAAATAAGAAAAGAATTTAAAATTTTTAAAAAAAATTGTTAAAAAATTAAAACAAAATTTTTAAAAATAAATTAAAAAAAAATTTAAAAATTTAAAAAATAAAAAAATTATAAGAAAATTAAAAAAAAATTTTAAAAATTTAAAAAAAATTAAAAAAATTTTAAAAAATTTTTTAAAAATTTATAAACAAAAAGAAAAAATTAAAAAAAAAGAAAAAAATTTTAAAAAAATTTGTTAAAATATTAAAACAAATTTTTTGAAAAAAATTTTTAAAAAATTTTTAAAAAATTTTAAAAAATTAAAAAAAAATAAAAAAATTATAAGAAAATTAAAAAAAAATAAAAATTAAAAAAAAATTAAAAATTTTAAAAAATATTAAAAAAATTAATAAAAAAAATTTAAATACAAAAAAAAATTAAATAAAAAAAATATACAAAAATTTAGAAGAAAAATAAAAAAAATAAACAAATAAAAATTTAGAAAAAATAAAAAAAAATAAAAAAAAATTGTTAAAAAATTAAAACAAAATTTTTAAAAATAAATTAAAAAAAATTTAAAATTTTAAAAAATAAAAAAATTATAAGAAAATTAAAAAAAAATTTTAACAATTAAAAAAAAATTTGTAAAAAATTAAAAAAAACTATAAAAAACTGTTAAAAAATTTTGTAAAAACTTAAAAAAAAATAAATTTTTTTTTAACATTTGCAAAAAAATTTTAAAGTAATTTTAAAAAATTTAAAAAATTTATAAAAAATTTCAAAATTTCAAAAAATTTTAAAAATTTTAAAAAAATTTTTAAAAATTTTTAAAAAATTTATAAAAATTTTTAAAAAATTTATAAAAAAGAAACAATTAAAAAAAAGAAAAAAATTTTTAAAAAAATTTGTTAAAAAATTAAAACAAATTTTTTGAAAAAAATTTTAAAAAATTTTTTAAAAAATTTTAAAAAATTTAAAAAAAATAAAAAAATTATAAGAAAATTAAAAAAAAATTTAAAATTAAAAAAAAATAAAAAAAAATTTTAAAAAATTATAATTTAAAAAAAATAAAAAAAATTTAAAAGTAATTTCAAAAAATTTTAAAAATTTATAAAGAAATTAAAAAATTTAAAAAAAAATTTTAAAAAATTAAAAAAAATAAATAAAAAAATAAAAAATTAAAAAAAACAAAAAAATTTTTAAAAAAAATTTAAAAAATTTAAATAAAAGAAAAATAAAAATTAAAAAAACATTTTTTGAAATAAAAAAATTATAATTTAAAAAAAAAAAAAAAATTTAAATTTAAAAAAAAATATATAAAATAATTAAAATAAAAAATTTTAAAATACAAAAAAAATTTTTAATAAAAAATAAAAATTTTTTTTATAAAAAATAAAAAAAATTTAAAAAAAAATTTTAAATTTTTAAAAAATAAAAAAATTATAAGAAAATTAAAATTTTTTTTTTAAATATAAAAAAAATAAAAAAATTTTAAAAAAATATAAAAAAAATGTTAAAAATTTTTGTAAAAAATTAAAAAAAATAAAAAATTTAAAAAAAATTAAAAAACATCAATAAAATTATTTTAAAAGATATTGTTTAAAAATTAAAACAAAATTAAAAAAAAAATTGTAACATTTAAAAAAAATTTTAAAAGTATTTTAAAAAATTTTAAAAATTTATAAAAAAATTTAAAAATTTCAAAAAATTTTAAAAATTAAAAAAAAATTATAAGAAAATTAAAAAAAAAAATTTTAAAATTTAAAAAAAAATAAAAAAATTATAAGAAAATTAAAAAAAAATGAAAAATTAAAAAAAATAAAATTTTTTTTTTAAAAAACTTAAAAAAAATTTAAAAATATTAAAGGAATTAATAAAAAAAGTAAAAAATTAAAAAAAAAAACAAAAAAATTTTTTAAAAATATTTAAAAATTAAAATAGGGAACTTTAAATACAAAAAAAATTTACATAAACAAACTATACAAAAATTTAGAACAAAAATAAAAAAAATAAATAAATAAAAATTTTAAAAAATTTAAAAAAAATGAAAAAAAATTTTAAAAAAAGAAAAAAAGTTTTTTAAAAATTAATATAAAAAAATTTTAAAATAACATAAAATTTTTTTTAAAAAAAATTTAAAAAAAAATAAAATAAAAAAATTTAAAATACAAAAAAAAATTTTAAATAAAAAAAATATACAAAAATTTAGAAGAAAAATAAAAAAAATAAACAAATAAAAATTTTAAAAAGTTTTTTAAAAAATTTAAAAAAAATGAAAAAAAAATTAAAAAATGAAAAAAATTTTAAAAAAATTAAAAAAATTTAAAAAAAATTTAAAAAATGAAAAAAAAATTTAAAAAATGAAAAAAAGTTTTTAAAAAATTTAAAAAAATGAAAAAAAAATTTTAAAAAATGAAAAAAAAATAAAAAAAATAGAATTTTTTTTTAAAAAAATAAAAAAAAATTAAAAAAAATAAAAAAAAATTTTAAAAATTTAAAAAAATTAAAAAAATTATAACAAAATTAAAATATTTTTTTAAAATTTAAAAAAAATAAAAAAAAATTTTAAAAATATGAAAAAAAATTTAAAAACATAAATAAAAAAATTTTAAAATAATTGTTAAAAAATTAAAACAAATTTTTTAAAAAAAAATTTTAAAATTTTTTTAAAAATTAAAAAAAAATATAAAAAAATGTTAAAAATTTTTGTAAAAAATTAAAAAAATAAAAAATTTTAAATTTTTTTAAAAATTTATAAAAAAATTTTAAAATTTCAAAAAATTTTAAAAAATTTAAAAAAATTTTTTAAAAAAATTACAAAAATAAATAAAAAAAATTAAAAAAAAAAATTAAAAAAATTGAAAAAAATTTTAAAAAATTTTAAAAACATAAATAAAATTTTATTAAAAGAAATTGTTAAAAAATTAAAACAAAATTTAAAAAAAAAAATTTAAATTTTAAAAAAAAATTTAAAAAAAAATATATAAAAAATTAAAGATTTTTTGTAAAAAATTAAAAAAAATAAACAAAATTTTTAAAAAAATTTAAAAAAATTATAAAAAATGAAAAAAATTTTAAAAAATGAAAAAATAAAAAATATAGAAAAAAATTTAAAAAAATAAAAAATTTTTTTTAAAATTTTGTTAAAAAATTAACACAAATTTTTAAAAAAAAATTTAAAAATTTTTTTAAAAATTTAAAAAAAATAAAAAAAATTATAAGAAAATTAAAAAAATGTTTAAAATTAAAAAAAAAATAAAAAAAAATTTAAAAAAAATTTGTTAAAAAATTAAAACAAATTTTTTTAAAAAATTTAAAAAAAATTAAAAAAAAATTTTTAAAATTTAAAAAAAAATTAAAAAAATTAAAAAAATTTAAAAAAAATTAAAAAACATCAATAAATTTTTTTTAAAAGATATTGTTAAAAAATTAAAACAAAATTTAAAAAAAAAATTTTTTTAACATTTAAAAAATTTTTTAAAACTAATTTTAAAAAATTTAAAAAATTTATAAAAAAATTTAAAAATTTCAAAAAATTTTAAAAATTTTTTTAAAAATTAAAAAAAAAATTTAAAAAAATAAGAAAAAATTTTAAAAACATAAATAAAAAATTTTAAAAAAATTGTTAAAAAATTAAAACAAAATTTTAAAAATTTTTAAAAATTAAAAAAAAATATTAAAAAAATGTTAAAAATTTTTGTAAAAAATTAAAAAAATAAAAAATTTTAAAAGTAATTTTAAAATTTTTTAAAAATTTATAAAAAAATTTAAAAATTTCAAAAAATTTTAAAAATTTTAAAAATTTTTTTAAAAAAATTAAAAAAATAAATAAAAAAAATAAAAAATTAAAAAAAAATTTAAAAATTAAAAAAAAATTAAATAAAAAATTTAAAAAACATAAATAAAATTTTATTAAAAGAAATTGTTAAAAAATTAAACCAAAATTTAAAAAAAAAAATTTTTAAATTTTACATAAACTTTTAAAAATTAAAAAAAAATTGTAAGAAAATTAAAAAAAATTAAAAATTAAAAAAAAAATTAAAAATTTTAAAAAATATTAAAAAAATTAATAAAAAAATAAAAAATTTAAAAAAAAACAAAAAATTTTTTTAAAAAAATTTTAAAAAATTAAAATAAAAAAATTTAAATACAAAAAGAATTTAAATAAAAAAAATATACAAAAATTTAGAAGAAAAATAAAAAAAATAAACAAATAAAAATTTAAAAAAGTAAAAAAAAATTTTCAAAAGTTTTTTAAAAAATTTTAAAAAAATGAAAAAAAAAATTTAAAAAAATGAAAAAAAAATTTAAAAAATGAAAAAAACTTTTTAAAAAATTTTAAAAAATGAAAAAAAATTTAAAAAATGAAAAAAATTAAAAAAAAATAGAAAAAAAAAAAAAAAAAAAAAAAAAAATTTTAAAAAATTGTTAAAAAATTAAAACAAATTTTTTAAAAAATTAAAAAATTTTTTTAAAAAAATTTTAAAAAAATTATAAGGAAATTAAAAAAAATTAAAAATTAAAAAAAAAAATTAAAAAATATTTTTTAAAAAATTAAAACAAATTTTTTTAAAAAAATTTTAAAAAATTAAATAAATTATAAGAAAATTAAATTTTTTTTAAAATTTAAAAAAAATTTAAAAAAATTAAAAAAAATAAGAAAAGAATTTAAAAATATAAATAAAAAAATTTAAAAAAAAATTGTTAAAAAATTAAAACAAAATTTTTAAATTTTAAATGTGTTTAAAAAATTTTAAAAAATTTAAAAAAATTTTAAAAAATAAATAAAAAAAAGAAAAAATTTAAAAAAAAGAAAAAATTTTTTAAAAAAATTAAAAAAATTAAAAAAAAATTTTAAAAAAATTAAAAAACATCAATAAAGTTTTTTTAAAAGATATTGTTAAAAAATTAAAACAAAATTTAAAAGAAAAAATTTTAACATTTAAAAATTTTTTAAAAGTAATTTTAAAAAATTTAAGAAATTTATAAAAAAATTTAAAATTTTCAAAAAATTTTAAAAAATTTTTTAAAAATTAAAAAAAAAAATATAAGAAAATTAAAAAAAAATTTTAAAAATTTGAAAAAATTTTAAAAAGTTAAAATAAAAGAAAAATAAAAATTAAAAAAACATTTTTTGAAATAAAAAAATTATAATTTAAAAAAAAATTAAAAAAATTTAAAAGTAATTTTAAAATTTTTTAAAAATTTATAAAAAAATTAAAAAATTTCAAAATATTTTAAAAATTAAAAAAAAAATTTTAAAAATTAAAAAAAAATAAAAAAATTATAAGAAAATTAAAAAAAATTAAAAATTAAAAAAAAATTAAAAATTTTAAAAAATATTAAAAAATTAATAAAAAAAATTTAAATGCAAAAAAAAATTAAATAAAGAAAATATACAAAAATTTAGAAGAAAAATAAAAAAAATAAACAAATAAAAATTTAGAAAAAATAAAAAAAATTAAAAAAAAATTGTTAAAAAATTAAAACAAAATTTTTAAAAATAAATTAAAAAAAATTTTAAAATTTAAAAAATAAAAAAATTATAAGAAAATTAAAAAAAAATTTTAACAATTAAAAAAAAATTTGTAAAAAATTTTAAAAAACTATAAAAAACTGTTAAAAAATTTTGTAAAAAATTAAAAAAAAATATATTTTTTTTAAACATTTGAAAAAATTTTTAAAATAATTTTAAAAAATTTTAAAAATTTATAAAAAATTTAAAAATTTCAAAAAATTTTAAAAATTTTAAAAAAAAATTTAAAAAATTTTAAAAAATTTATAAAAAAAAAGAAAAAATTAAAAAAAAAAGAAAAATGTTTTAAAAAAATTTGTTAAAAAATTAAAACAAATTTTTTGAAAAAAATTTTTAAAAATTTTTTAAAAAATTTTAAAAATTTAAAAAAAATAAAAAAATTATTAGAAAATTAAAAAAAATTTAAAATTAAAAAAAAATAAAAAAAATTATAATTTAAAAAAATAATAAAAAAAAATTTAAAAGTAATTTCAAAAAATTTTAAAAATTTATAAAAAAATTAAAAAATTTCAAAATATTTTAAAAATTTAAAAAAAAGTTTAAAAAAATAAAAAAAAATAAATAAAAAAAATAAAAAATTAATAAAAAACAAAAAAATTTTAAAAAAAAAATTAAAAAATTAAAATAAAAGAAAAATAAAAATTAAAAAAACATTTTTTGAAATAAAAAAATTATAATTAAAAAAAAATAAAAAAATTTTAAATTTAAAAAAATATATAAAATAATTATAATAAAAAATTTTAAAACACAAGAAAAATTTTTAATAAAACAAAATTTTTTTTATAAAAAATAAAAAAAAATTTCTAAATATTTTGTTAAAAAATTAAAACAATTTTTTTTAAATAAAATTTTTAAAAAATTTAAAAAATTTTTAAAAAATAAAAAAATTATGAGAAAATTAAAAAAAATAAAAACATTTAAAAAAAAATTTGTTAAAAAATTAAAACAAAATTTTTAAAAAAAATTTAAAAAAAATTAAAAAAAAATTTTAAAAAATTAAAAAAAATTTAAAAAAAATTAAAAAAAAATTTAAAAAAAAGTTAAAAAAATATAAAAAAAAATTAATAATTTTTGTAAAAAATTAAAAAAATTAAAAAAATTTTAAAATTTTAAAAAATTTGTAAAAAATTAAAAAAAATTAAAAAAAAATAAAAAATTAAAAAAAAAACAAAAAAATTTTAAAAAATTAAGAAAAAAATTTAAAAAACATAAATAAATTGTTTTAAACGAAATTGTTAAAAGAGTAAAACAAAATTTAAAGAAAAAATTTTTAAATTTAAAAAAAACTTTTAAAAGTAATTTTAAAATATTTAAAAAATTTATAAAAAAAAATTAAAAATTTCCAAAAATTTTAAATTTTTTTTTAAAAATTCAAAAAAAAATTATAAGTAAATTAAAAAAAATTAAAAATTAAAAAAAAAATAAAAAAAATTTTAAAAAAATTTTATTAAAAATTTAAAACAAATTTTTTTAAAAAATTAAAAAAAAATAAAAAAAAATTTTAAAAAATTTAAAAAAAAATTTAAAAAATGAAAAAAAGTTTTTAAAAAATTTAAAAAAATGAAAAAAATTTAAAAGAAAATTAAGAAAAAAATTTAAAAAACATAAAAAAAATTTTATTAAAAGAAATTGTTAAAAAATTAAAACAAAATTTAAAAAAAAAATTTAAATTTTAAAAAAATTTTTAAAAGTAATTTTAAAATATTTAAAAAATTTATAAAAAAAATTAAAAATTTCCAAAAATTTTAAATTTTTTTTTAAAAATTCAAAAAAAAATTATAAGTAAATTAAAAAAAATTAAAAATTAAAAAAAAAATAAAAAAAATTAAAAAAAATTTTGTTGAAAATTTAAAATAAATTTTTTTAAAAAATTAAAAAAAATTTAAAAAAAATTTTAAAAAATTTAAAAAAAAATTTAAAAAATTAAAAAAATTTTAAAAAAATTAAAAAAAAAACAAAAAAATTTTTTAAAAATATTTAAAAATTAAAATAGGGAACTTTAAATAGAAAAAAAATTTACATAAACAAACTATACAAAAATTTAGAACAAAAATAAAAAAAATAAATAAATAAAAATTTTAAAAAATAAAAAAAATTTCAAAAAGTTTTTTAAAAAATTTAAAAAAAATGAAAAAAAATTTTAAAAAATGAAAAAAAGTTTTTTAAAAATTAATATAAAAAAATTTTAAAATAACATAAATTTTTTTTTAAAAAAAATTAAAAAAAAATAAAATAAAAAAATTTAAAATACAAAAAAAATTTTAAATAAAAAAGATATACAAAAATTTAGAGGAAAAATAAAAAAATAAACAAATAAAAATTTTAAAAAGTTTTTTAAAAAATTTTTAAAAAATTTAAAAAATGAAAAAAAGTTTTTAAAAAATTTAAAAAATGAAAAAAATTTAAAAAAATTAAAAAAATTTTTAAAAAAATTAAAATTAAAAAAAAATTATAAGAAAATTAAAAAAAAATTTAAAAATTTAAAAAAAATAAAAAAATTATAAGAAAATTAAAAAAAAATTAAAAATTAAAAAAAATTAAAATTTTTAAAAAATATTAAAAAAATTAATAAAAAAGTAAAAAATTTAAAAAAAAAACAAAAAATTTTTTTAAAAAAATTTAAAAAAATTAAAATAAAAAAGTTTTAAAAAATTAAAATAAAAAAATTTAAATACAAAAAAAATTTAAATAAAAAAAATATACAAAAATTTAGAAGAAAAATAAAAAAAATAAACAAATAAAAATTTTAAAAAATAAAAAAAATTTCAAAAAGTTTTTTAAAAAATTTAAAAAAAATAAAAAAAAAATTTAAAAAATGAAAAAAAGTTTTTTAAAAATTAATATAAAAAATTTAAAAATAACAAAATTTTTTAAAAAAAAAATTTAAAAAAATGAAAATAAAAAAATTTAAAATACAAAAAAAAATTTTAAATAAAAAAAATATACAAAAATTTAGAAGAAAAATAAAAAAAATAAACAAATAAAAATTTTAAAAAGTTTTTTAAAAAATTTAAAAAAATGAAAAAAAATTTAAAAAATGAAAAAAAGTTTTTAAAAAATTTAAAAAAATGAAAAAAAAATTTAAAAAATGAAAAAAAAATTTAAAAAATGAAAAAAAAATTTAAAAAATGAAAAAAAGTTTTTAAAAAATTTAAAAAAATGAAAAAAAAATTTTAAAAAATGAAAAAAAAATAAAAAAAATAGAAATTTTTTTTAAAAAAATAAAAAAAATTTAAAAAAAAATAAAAAAAAAATTTAAAAAATTTAAAAAAATTAAAAAAATTATAACAAAATTAAAATATTTTTTTAAAATTTAAAAAAAATAAAAAAAAATTTAAAAAATAAGAAAAAAATTTTAAAAACATAAATAAAAAAATTTTAAAAAAATTGTTAAAAAATTAAAACAAATTTTTTAAAAAAAAATTTTAAAATTTTTTTAAAAATTAAAAAAAAATATAAAAATTTTAAAAAATATTAAAAAAATTAATAAAAAAAATAAAAAATTTAAAAACAACAAAAAATTTTTTTAAAAAAATTTTAAAAAATTAAAATAAAAAAATTTAAGTACAAAAAAATTAAATAAATAAAATATACACAAATTTAGAAGAAAAATAAAAAAAATAAACAAATAAAAATTTAAAAAAGTAAAAAAAATTTTTAAAAGTTTTTTAAAAAATTTAAAAAAAATGAAAAAAAATTTTAAAAAATGAAAAAAAGTTTTTAAAAAATTTAAAAAAATGAAAAAAAATTTAAAAAATGAAAAAAATTAAAAAAAAATAGAAAAAAATTTAAAACAAAATAAAAAAAATTTAAAAAAAATAAAAAAAAATTTAAAAAAATTGTTAAAAAATTAAAACAAATTTTTTAAAAAAATTTCTTTAAAAATTTAAAAAAAATTATAAGAAAATTAAAAAAATTTAAAATTAAAAAAAAAATAAAAAAAATTGAAATATATTTTTTAAAAAATTAAAACAATTTTTTTTAAAAAAATTTAAAAAAATTAAAAAAATTATAAGAAAATTAAATTTTTTTAAAATTTAAAAAAATAAAAAAAAATTTAAAAAATAAGAAAAGAATTTAAAAATTTAAAAAAAATTGTTAAAAAATTAAAACAAAATTTTTAAAAATAAATTAAAAAAAATTTAAAAATTTAAAAAATAAAAAAATTATAAGAAAATTAAAAAAAAATTTTAAAAATTTTAAAAAATTTTAAAAAAATTTTAAAAATTTTAAAAAATTTTAAAAAAATTTTAAAAAAATTTTTAAAAATTTGAAAAAAAATTTTAAAAATTTATAAACAAAAAGAAAAAATTAAAAAAAAAGAAAAAAATTTTTTAAAAAATTTGTTAAAATATTAAAACAAATTTTTTGAAAAAAAATTTTAAAAAATTTTTAAAAAATTTTAAAAAATTTAAAAAAAATAAAAAAATTATAAGAAAAATAAAAAAAATTAAAAATTAAAAAAAAATTAAAAATTTTAAAAAATATTAAAAAAATTAATAAAAAAAATTTAAATACAAAAAAAAATTAAATAAAAAAAATATACAAAAATTTAGAAGAAAAATAAAAAAAATAAACAAATAAAAATTTAGAAAAAATAAAAAAAATTAAAAAAAAATTGTTAAAAAATTAAAACAAAATTTTTAAAAATAAATTAAAAAAAATTTAAAAATTTAAAAAATAAAAAAATTATAAGAAAATTAAAAAAAAATTTTAACAATTAAAAAAAAATTTGTAAAAAATTTAAAAAAACTATAAAAAACTGTTAAAAAATTTTGTAAAAAATTAAAAAAAAAAAATTTTTTTTTAACATTTGAAAAAATTTATTAAAAAAAGGAAAAATTAAAAAAAAGAAAAAAATTTTAAAAAAATTTGTTAAAAAATTAAAACAAATTTTTTGAAAAAAATTTTTAAAAAATTTTTAAAAAATTTTAAAAAATTTTAAAAAATAAAAAAATTATAAGAAAATTAAAAAAAATTTAAAATTAAAAAAAAATAAAAAATTTTTAAAAAATTATAATTTAAAAAAAATAAAAAAAATTTAAAAGTAATTTCAAAAAATTTTAAAAATTTATAAAAAAATTAAAAAATTTCAAAATATTTTAAAAATTTAAAAAAAAGTTTAAAAAATAAAAAAAAATAAATAAAAAAAATAAAAAATTAATAAAAAACAAAAAAATTTAAAAAAAAAATTAAAAAATTAAAATAAAAGAAAAATAAAAATTAAAAAAACATTTTTTGAAATAAAAAAATTATAATTAAAAAAAATAAAAAATTTTAAAT
>NW_027487314.1:0-16198 GCF_050908995.1 Andrena cerasifolii | reverse complement strand
ACATGAAGTGGAAAGAGGTATACTAAATTTCCGCTTCAAATGCATCACCTTAAAGTTGCCAATAAGAGGCGCAGGCCTTTCAAGAGGCGTTCCAAAATTCTGCGTCTCTTCGTTAAACAGTCACTATCTCTAAACATCTGCGCCACTTCTCGCTCTTTGATTTGCTCTCCGGAGACGTTACCTTGTGCCATCTCTTTCGACGGCATGTTCTCCTGTTACAAAGCCCAATTTTGGGCATTCTGAAAATTTTCGCCAAATTTTGGCCAATGTATCAGGAGAACATGCAGTGGAAAGAGGTACACTAAATTTCAGCTTCAAAGGCATCGCCTTAAAGTTGCCAATACGAGGCGCAGGCCTTTCAAGAGGCGTTCCAAAATTCTGCGTCTCTTCGTTAAACAGTCACTATCTCTAAACATCTGCGCCACTTCTCGCTCTTGGATTTGCTCTCCGGAGACGTTACCTTGTGCCATCACTTTCGACGGCATGTTCTCCTGTTACAAAGCCCAATTTTGTGCATTATGAAAATTTTTGCCAAATTTTGGCGAATATATCAGGAGAACATGAAGTGGAAAGAGGTATACTAAATTTGAGATTCATAGGCATCGCCTTAAAGTTGCAAGTAAGAGGTGCAGGCCTTTCAAGCGGCGTTCGAAAATTCTGCGTCTCTTCGTTAAACAGTCACAGTCTCGAAACATCTGCGCCACTTCTCGCTCTTTGATTTGCTCTCCGGAGACGTTACTTTGTGCCATCTCTTTCGACAGAATGTTCTCCTGTTACAAAGCCCAATTTTGTGCATTCTGAAAATTTTCGCCAGATTTTGGCCAATATATCAGGAGAACACGAAGTGGAAAGAGGTATACTAAATTTCCGCTTCAAATGCATCACCTTAAAGTTGCCAATAAGAGGAGCAGGCCTTTCAAGAGGCGTTCCAAAATTCTGCGTCTCTTCGTTAAACAGTCACTATCTCTAAACATCTGCGCCACTTCTCGCTCTTTGATTTGCTCTCCGGAGACGTTACCTTGTGCCATCTCTTTCGACGGCATGTTCTCCTGTTACAAAGCCCAATTTTGGGCATTCTGAAAATTTTCGCCAAATTTTGGCCAATGTATCAGGAGAACATGCAGGGGAAAGAGGGACACTAAATTTCAGCTTAAAAGGCATCGCCTTAAAGTTGCCAATACGAGGCGCAGGCCTTTCAAGAGGCGTTCCAAAATTCTGCGTCTCTTCGTTAAACAGTCACTATCTCTAAACATCTGCGCCACTTCTCGCTCTTTGATTTGCTCTCCGGAGACGTTACCTTGTGCCATCTCTTTCGACGGCATGTTCTCCTGTTACAAAGCCCAATTTTGTGCATTATGAAAATTTTTGCCAAATTTTGGCGAATATATCAGGAGAACATGAAGTGGAAAGAGGTATACTAAATTTCAGCTTCAAAGGCATCGCCTTAAAGTTGCCAATAAGAGGCACAGGCCTTTCAAGAGGCGTTCGAAAATTCTGCGTCTCTTCGTTAAACAGTCACAGTCTCGAAACATCTGCGCCACTTCTCGCTCTTTGATTTGCTCTCCGGAGACGTTACTTTGTGCCATCTCTTTCGACAGAATGTTCTCCTGTTACAAAGCCCAATTTTGTGCATTCTGAAAATTTTCGCCAGATTTTGGCCAATATATCAGGGGAACATGAAGTGGAAAGAGGTATACTAAATTTCAGCTTCAAAGGCATCGGCTTAAAGTTGCAAATAAGAGGTGCAGGCCTTTCAAGCGGCGTTCGAAAATTCTGCGTCTCTTCGTTAAACAGTCACAGTCTCGAAACGTCTGCGCCACTTCTCGCTCTTTGATTTGCTCTCCGGAGACGTTACTTTGTACCATCTCTTTCGACAGAATGTTCTCCTGTTACAATCCCAATTTTGTGCATTCTGAAAATTTTCTCCAGATTTTTGCCAATATATCAGGGGAACATGAAGCGGAAAGAGGTATACTAAATTTCAGCTTCAAAGGCATATCCTTAGAGTTGCAAATTAGAGGCGAAGGCCTTTCAAGATGCGTTCGAAAATTCTGCGTCTCTTCGTTAAACAGTCACAGTCTGGAAACATCTGCGCCACTTCTTGACCTTTGATTTGCTCTCCGGAGCCGTTACTTTGTGCCATCTCTTTCGACGGCATGTTCTCCTGTTACAAAGCCCAATTATGTGCAATATGAAAATTTTTGCACAAATTTTGGCCAATATATCAGGAGAACATGAAGTGGAAAGAGGTATACTAAATTTGAGATTCATAGGCATCGCCTTAAAGTTGCAAGTAAGAGGTGCAGGCCTTTCAAGCGGCGTTCGAAAATTCTGCGCCTCTTCGTTAAACAGTCACAGTCTCGAAACGTCTGCGCCACTTCTCGCTCTTTGATTTGCTCTCCGGAGACGTTACTTTGTGCCATCTCTTTCGACGGCATGTACTCCTGTTACAAAGCCCAATTTTTTGCATTCTGAAAATTTTCGCCAGATTTTGGCCAATATATCAGGGGAACATGAAGTGGAAAGAGGTATACTAAATTTCAGCTTCAAAGGCATCGGCTTAAAGTTGCCAATAAGAGGCGCAGGCCTTTCAAGAGGCGTTCCAAAATTCTGCGTCTCTTCGTTAAACAGTCACTATCTCTAAACATCTGCGCCACTTCTCGCTCTTTGATTTGCTCTCCGGAGACGTTACCTTGTGCCATCTCTTTCGACGGCATGTTCTCCTGTTACAAAGCCCAATTTTGGGCATTCTGAAAATTTTCGCCAAATTTTGGCCAATGTATCAGGAGAACATGCAGGGGAAAGAGGGACACTAAATTTCAGCTTAAAAGGCATCGCCTTAAAGTTGCCAATACGAGGCGCAGGCCTTTCAAGAGGCGTTCCAAAATTCTGCGTCTCTTCGTTAAACAGTCACTATCTCTAAACATCTGCGCCACTTCTCGCTCTTTGATTTGCTCTCCGGAGACGTTACCTTGTGCCATCTCTTTCGACGGCATGTTCTCCTGTTACAAAGCCCAATTTTGGGCATTCTGAAAATTTTCGCCA
Source organism: Andrena cerasifolii (assembly GCF_050908995.1). Lineage (NCBI taxonomy): Eukaryota > Metazoa > Arthropoda > Insecta > Hymenoptera > Andrenidae > Andrena > Andrena cerasifolii. Next base: position 13,153 of record NW_027487314.1, on the reverse strand, counting down.
AATTTTGGCCAATGTATCAGGAGAACATGCAGTGGAAAGAGGTACACTAAATTTCAGCTTCAAAGGCATCGCCTTAAAGTTGCCAATACGAGGCGCAGGCCTTTCAAGAGGCGTTCCAAAATTCTGCGTCTCTTCGTTAAACAGTCACTATCTCTAAACATCTGCGCCACTTCTCGCTCTTGGATTTGCTCTCCGGAGACGTTACCTTGTGCCATCACTTTCGACGGCATGTTCTCCTGTTACAAAGCCCAATTTTGTGCATTATGAAAATTTTTGCCAAATTTTGGCGAATATATCAGGAGAACATGAAGTGGAAAGAGGTGTACTAAATTTGAGATTCATAGGCATCGCCTTAAAGTTGCAAGTAAGAGGTGCAGGCCTTTCAAGCGGCGTTCGAAAATTCTGCGTCTCTTCGTTAAACAGTCACAGTCTCGAAACATCTGCGCCACTTCTCGTTCTTTGATTTGCTCTCCGGAGACGTTACTTTGTGCCATCTCTTTCGACAGAATGTTCTCCTGTTACAAAGCCCAATTTTGTGCATTCTGAAAATTTTCGCCAGATTTTGGCCAATATATCAGGAGAACACGAAGTGGAAAGAGGTACACTAAATTTCAGCTTCAAAGGCATCGCTTTAAAGTTGCTAATATGAGGCGCATTCCTTTCAAGAGGCGTTCGAAAATTCTGCGTCTCTTCGTTAAACAGTCACTGTCTCGAAACGTCTGCGCCACTTCTCGCTTTTTGATTTGGTCTCCGGAGACGTTACTTTGTGCCATCTCTTTCGACGGCATGTTCGCCTGTTACAAAGCCCAATTTTGTGAATTATGAAAATTTTTGCCAAATTTTGGCCAATATATCAGGAGAACATGAAGTGGAAAGAGGTATACTAAATTTGAGATTCATAGGCATCGCCTTAAAGTTGCAAATAAGAGGTGCAGGCCTTTCAAGCGGCGTTCGAAAATTCTGCGTCTCTTCGTTAAACAGTCACTGTCTCGAAACTTCTGCCCCACTTCTCGCTCACTGATTTGCTCTCCGGAGACGTTACTTTGTGCCATCCCTTTCGACGGCATGTTCTCCTGTTACAAAGCGCAATGTTGTGCGTTCTGAAAATTTTCGCCAGATTTTGGCCAATATATCATGACAACATGAAGTGGAAAGAGGTATACTAAATTTCCGCTTCAAATGCATCACCTTAAAGTTGCCAATAAGAGGCGCAGGCCTTTCAAGAGGCGTTCCAAAATTCTGCGTCTCTTCGTTAAACAGTCACAATCTCGAAACGTCTGCGCCACTTCTCGCTCTTTGATTTGGTCTCCGGAGACGTTACTTTGTGCCATCTCTTTCGACGGCATGTTCTCCTGTTACAAAGCCCAATTTTGCGCATTATGAAAATTTTTGCCAAATTTTGGCCAATGTATCAGGAGAACACGAAGTGGAAAGAGGTACACTAAATTTCAGCTTCAAAGGCATCGCTTTAAAGTTGCTAATATGAGGCGCATTCCTTTCAAGAGGCGTTCGAAAATTCTGCGTCTCTTCGTTAAACAGTCACTGTCTCGAAACTTCTGCCCCACTTCTCGCTCACTGATTTGCTCTCCGGAGACGTTACTTTGTGCCATCCCTTTCGACGGCATGTTCTCCTGTTACAAAGCGCAATGTTGTGCGTTCTGAAAATTTTCGCCAGATTTTGGCCAATATATCATGACAACATGAAGTGGAAAGAGGTATACTAAATTTCCGCTTCAAATGCATCACCTTAAAGTTGCCAATAAGAGGCGCAGGCCTTTCAAGAGGCGTTCCAAAATTCTGCGTCTCTTCGTTAAACAGTCACTATCTCTAAACATCTGCGCCACTTCTCGCTCTTTGATTTGCTCTCCGGAGACGTTACCTTGTGCCATCTCTTTCGACGGCATGTTCTCCTGTTACAAAGCCCAATTTTGGGCATTCTGAAAATTTTCGCCAAATTTTGGCCAATGTATCAGGAGAACATGCAGTGGAAAGAGGTACACTAAATTTCAGCTTCAAAGGCATCGCCTTAAAGTTGCCAATACGAGGCGCAGGCCTTTCAAGAGGCGTTCCAAAATTCTGCGTCTCTTCGTTAAACAGTCACTATCTCTAAACATCTGCGCCACTTCTCGCTCTTGGATTTGCTCTCCGGAGACGTTACCTTGTGCCATCACTTTCGACGGCATGTTCTCCTGTTACAAAGCCCAATTTTGTGCATTATGAAAATTTTTGCCAAATTTTGGCGAATATATCAGGAGAACATGAAGTGGAAAGAGGTATACTAAATTTGAGATTCATAGGCATCGCCTTAAAGTTGCAAGTAAGAGGTGCAGGCCTTTCAAGCGGCGTTCGAAAATTCTGCGTCTCTTCGTTAAACAGTCACAGTCTCGAAACATCTGCGCCACTTCTCGCTCTTTGATTTGCTCTCCGGAGACGTTACTTTGTGCCATCTCTTTCGACAGAATGTTCTCCTGTTACAAAGCCCAATTTTGTGCATTCTGAAAATTTTCGCCAGATTTTGGCCAATATATCAGGAGAACACGAAGTGGAAAGAGGTATACTAAATTTCCGCTTCAAATGCATCACCTTAAAGTTGCCAATAAGAGGAGCAGGCCTTTCAAGAGGCGTTCCAAAATTCTGCGTCTCTTCGTTAAACAGTCACTATCTCTAAACATCTGCGCCACTTCTCGCTCTTTGATTTGCTCTCCGGAGACGTTACCTTGTGCCATCTCTTTCGACGGCATGTTCTCCTGTTACAAAGCCCAATTTTGGGCATTCTGAAAATTTTCGCCAAATTTTGGCCAATGTATCAGGAGAACATGCAGGGGAAAGAGGGACACTAAATTTCAGCTTAAAAGGCATCGCCTTAAAGTTGCTAATACGAGGCGCAGGCCTTTCAAGAGGCGTTCCAAAATTCTGCGTCTCTTCGTTAAACAGTCACTATCTCTAAACATCTGCGCCACTTCTCGCTCTTTGATTTGCTCTCCGGAGACGTTACCTTGTGCCATTTCTTTCGACGGCATGTTCTCCTGTTACAAAGCCCAATTTTGTGCATTATGAAAATTTTTGCCAAATTTTGGCGAATATATCAGGAGAACATGAAGTGGAAAGAGGTATACTAAATTTCAGCTTCAAAGGCATCGCCTTAAAGTTGCCAATAAGAGGCACAGGCCTTTCAAGAGGCGTTCGAAAATTCTGCGTCTCTTCGTTAAACAGTCACAGTCTCGAAACATCTGCGCCACTTCTCGCTCTTTGATTTGCTCTCCGGAGACGTTACTTTGTGCCATCTCTTTCGACAGAATGTTCTCCTGTTACAAAGCCCAATTTTGTGCATTCTGAAAATTTTCGCCAGATTTTGGCCAATATATCAGGGGAACATGAAGTGGAAAGAGGTATACTAAATTTCAGCTTCAAAGGCATCGGCTTAAAGTTGCAAATAAGAGGTGCAGGCCTTTCAAGCGGCGTTCGAAAATTCTGCGTCTCTTCGTTAAACAGTCACAGTCTCGAAACGTCTGCGCCACTTCTCGCTCTTTGATTTGCTCTCCGGAGACGTTACTTTGTACCATCTCTTTCGACAGAATGTTCTCCTGTTACAATACCAATTTTGTGCATTCTGAAAATTTTCTCCAGATTTTTGCCAATATATCAGGGGAACATGAAGCGGAAAGAGGTATACTAAATTTCAGCTTCAAAGGCATATCCTTAGAGTTGCAAATTAGAGGCGAAGGCCTTTCAAGATGCGTTCGAAAATTCTGCGTCTCTTCGTTAAACAGTCACAGTCTGGAAACATCTGCGCCACTTCTTGACCTTTGATTTGCTCTCCGGAGCCGTTACTTTGTGCCATCTCTTTCGACGGCATGTTCTCCTGTTACAAAGCCCAATTATGTGCAATATGAAAATTTTTGCACAAATTTTGGCCAATATATCAGGAGAACATGAAGTGGAAAGAGGTATACTAAATTTGAGATTCATAGGCATCGCCTTAAAGTTGCAAGTAAGAGGTGCAGGCCTTTCAAGCGGCGTTCGAAAATTCTGCGCCTCTTCGTTAAACAGTCACAGTCTCGAAACGTCTGCGCCACTTCTCGCTCTTTGATTTGCTCTCCGGAGACGTTACTTTGTGCCATCTCTTTCGACGGCATGTACTCCTGTTACAAAGCCCAATTTTTTGCATTCTGAAAATTTTCGCCAGATTTTGGCCAATATATCAGGGGAACATGAAGTGGAAAGAGGTATACTAAATTTCAGCTTCAAAGGCATCGGCTTAAAGTTGCCAATAAGAGGCGCAGGCCTTTCAAGAGGCGTTCCAAAATTCTGCGTCTCTTCGTTAAACAGTCACTATCTCTAAACATCTGCGCCACTTCTCGCTCTTTGATTTGCTCTCCGGAGACGTTACCTTGTGCCATCTCTTTCGACGGCATGTTCTCCTGTTACAAAGCCCAATTTTGGGCATTCTGAAAATTTTCGCCAAATTTTGGCCAATGTATCAGGAGAACATGCAGGGGAAAGAGGGACACTAAATTTCAGCTTAAAAGGCATCGCCTTAAAGTTGCCAATACGAGGCGCAGGCCTTTCAAGAGGCGTTCCAAAATTCTGCGTCTCTTCGTTAAACAGTCACTATCTCTAAACATCTGTGCCACTTCTCGCTCTTTGATTTGCTCTCCGGAGACGTTACCTTGTGCCATCTCTTTCGACGGCATGTTCTCCTGTTACAAAGCCCAATTTTGTGCATTATGAAAATTTTTGCCAAATTTTGGCGAATATATCAGGAGAACATGAAGTGGAAAGAGGTGTACTAAATTTGAGATTCATAGGCATCGCCTTAAAGTTGCAAGTAAGAGGTGCAGGCCTTTCAAGCGGCGTTCGAAAATTCTGCGTCTCTTCGTTAAACAGTCACAGTCTCGAAACATCTGCGCCACTTCTCGTTCTTTGATTTGCTCTCCGGAGACGTTACTTTGTGCCATCTCTTTCGACAGAATGTTCTCCTGTTACAAAGCCCAATTTTGTGCATTCTGAAAATTTTCGCCAAATTTTGGCCAATGTATCAGGAGAACATGCAGGGGAAAGAGGGACACTAAATTTCAGCTTAAAAGGCATCGCCTTAAAGTTGCCAATACGAGGCGCAGGCCTTTCAAGAGGCGTTCCAAAATTCTGCGTCTCTTCGTTAAACAGTCACTATCTCTAAACATCTGCGCCACTTCTCGCTCTTTGATTTGCTCTCCGGAGACGTTACCTTGTGCCATTTCTTTCGACGGCATGTTCTCCTGTTACAAAGCCCAATTTTGTGCATTATGAAAATTTTTGCCAAATTTTGGCGAATATATCAGGAGAACATGAAGTGGAAAGAGGTATACTAAATTTCAGCTTCAAAGGCATCGCCTTAAAGTTGCCAATAAGAGGCACAGGCCTTTCAAGAGGCGTTCGAAAATTCTGCGTCTCTTCGTTAAACAGTCACAGTCTCGAAACATCTGCGCCACTTCTCGCTCTTTGATTTGCTCTCCGGAGACGTTACTTTGTGCCATCTCTTTCGACAGAATGTTCTCCTGTTACAAAGCCCAATTTTGTGCATTCTGAAAATTTTCGCCAGATTTTGGCCAATATATCAGGGGAACATGAAGTGGAAAGAGGTATACTAAATTTCAGCTTCAAAGGCATCGGCTTAAAGTTGCAAATAAGAGGTGCAGGCCTTTCAAGCGGCGTTCGAAAATTCTGCGTCTCTTCGTTAAACAGTCACAGTCTCGAAACGTCTGCGCCACTTCTCGCTCTTTGATTTGCTCTCCGGAGACGTTACTTTGTACCATCTCTTTCGACAGAATGTTCTCCTGTTACAATCCCAATTTTGTGCATTCTGAAAATTTTCTCCAGATTTTTGCCAATATATCAGGGGAACATGAAGCGGAAAGAGGTATACTAAATTTCAGCTTCAAAGGCATATCCTTAGAGTTGCAAATTAGAGGCGAAGGCCTTTCAAGATGCGTTCGAAAATTCTGCGTCTCTTCGTTAAACAGTCACAGTCTGGAAACATCTGCGCCACTTCTTGACCTTTGATTTGCTCTCCGGAGCCGTTACTTTGTGCCATCTCTTTCGACGGCATGTTCTCCTGTTACAAAGCCCAATTATGTGCAATATGAAAATTTTTGCACAAATTTTGGCCAATATATCAGGAGAACATGAAGTGGAAAGAGGTATACTAAATTTGAGATTCATAGGCATCGCCTTAAAGTTGCAAGTAAGAGGTGCAGGCCTTTCAAGCGGCGTTCGAAAATTCTGCGCCTCTTCGTTAAACAGTCACAGTCTCGAAACGTCTGCGCCACTTCTCGCTCTTTGATTTGCTCTCCGGAGACGTTACTTTGTGCCATCTCTTTCGACGGCATGTACTCCTGTTACAAAGCCCAATTTTTTGCATTCTGAAAATTTTCGCCAGATTTTGGCCAATATATCAGGGGAACATGAAGTGGAAAGAGGTATACTAAATTTCAGCTTCAAAGGCATCGGCTTAAAGTTGCCAATAAGAGGCGCAGGCCTTTCAAGAGGCGTTCCAAAATTCTGCGTCTCTTCGTTAAACAGTCACTATCTCTAAACATCTGCGCCACTTCTCGCTCTTTGATTTGCTCTCCGGAGACGTTACCTTGTGCCATCTCTTTCGACGGCATGTTCCCCTGTTACAAAGCCCAATTTTGGGCATTCTGAAAATTTTCGCCAAATTTTGGCCAATGTATCAGGAGAACATGCAGGGGAAAGAGGGACACTAAATTTCAGCTTAAAAGGCATCGCCTTAAAGTTGCCAATACGAGGCGCAGGCCTTTCAAGAGGCGTTCCAAAATTCTGCGTCTCTTCGTTAAACAGTCACTATCTCTAAACATCTGCGCCACTTCTCGCTCTTTGATTTGCTCTCCGGAGACGTTACCTTGTGCCATCTCTTTCGACGGCATGTTCTCCTGTTACAAAGCCCAATTTTGGGCATTCTGAAAATTTTCGCCAAATTTTGGCCAATGTATCAGGAGAACATGCAGTGGAAAGAGGTACACTAAATTTCAGCTTCAAAGGCATCGCCTTAAAGTTGCCAATACGAGGCGCAGGCCTTTCAAGAGGCGTTCCAAAATTCTGCGTCTCTTCGTTAAACAGTCACTATCTCTAAACATCTGCGCCACTTCTCGCTCTTGGATTTGCTCTCCGGAGACGTTACCTTGTGCCATCACTTTCGACGGCATGTTCTCCTGTTACAAAGCCCAATTTTGTGCATTATGAAAATTTTTGCCAAATTTTGGCGAATATATCAGGAGAACATGAAGTGGAAAGAGGTGTACTAAATTTGAGATTCATAGGCATCGCCTTAAAGTTGCAAGTAAGAGGTGCAGGCCTTTCAAGCGGCGTTCGAAAATTCTGCGTCTCTTCGTTAAACAGTCACAGTCTCGAAACATCTGCGCCACTTCTCGTTCTTTGATTTGCTCTCCGGAGACGTTACTTTGTGCCATCTCTTTCGACAGAATGTTCTCCTGTTACAAAGCCCAATTTTGTGCATTCTGAAAATTTTCGCCAGATTTTGGCCAATATATCAGGAGAACACGAAGTGGAAAGAGGTACACTAAATTTCAGCTTCAAAGGCATCGCTTTAAAGTTGCTAATATGAGGCGCATTCCTTTCAAGAGGCGTTCGAAAATTCTGCGTCTCTTCGTTAAACAGTCACTGTCTCGAAACGTCTGCGCCACTTCTCGCTTTTTGATTTGGTCTCCGGAGACGTTACTTTGTGCCATCTCTTTCGACGGCATGTTCGCCTGTTACAAAGCCCAATTTTGTGAATTATGAAAATTTTTGCCAAATTTTGGCCAATATATCAGGAGAACATGAAGTGGAAAGAGGTATACTAAATTTGAGATTCATAGGCATCGCCTTAAAGTTGCAAATAAGAGGTGCAGGCCTTTCAAGCGGCGTTCGAAAATTCTGCGTCTCTTCGTTAAACAGTCACTGTCTCGAAACTTCTGCCCCACTTCTCGCTCACTGATTTGCTCTCCGGAGACGTTACTTTGTGCCATCCCTTTCGACGGCATGTTCTCCTGTTACAAAGCGCAATGTTGTGCGTTCTGAAAATTTTCGCCAGATTTTGGCCAATATATCATGACAACATGAAGTGGAAAGAGGTATACTAAATTTCCGCTTCAAATGCATCACCTTAAAGTTGCCAATAAGAGGCGCAGGCCTTTCAAGAGGCGTTCCAAAATTCTGCGTCTCTTCGTTAAACAGTCACTATCTCTAAACATCTGCGCCACTTCTCGCTCTTTGATTTGCTCTCCGGAGACGTTACCTTGTGCCAGCTCTTTCGACGGCATGTTCTCCTGTTACAAAGCCCAATTTTGGGCATTCTGAAAATTTTCGCCAAATTTTGGCCAATGTATCAGGAGAACATGCAGGGGAAAGAGGGACACTAAATTTCAGCTTAAAAGGCATCGCCTTAAAGTTGCCAATACGAGGCGCAGGCCTTTCAAGAGGCGTTCCAAAATTCTGCGTCTCTTCGTTAAACAGTCACTATCTCTAAACATCTGCGCCACTTCTCGCTCTTTGATTTGCTCTCCGGAGACGTTACCTTGTGCCATCTCTTTCGACGGCATGTTCTCCTGTTACAAAGCCCAATTTTGGGCATTCTGAAAATTTTCGCCAAATTTTGGCCAATGTATCAGGAGAACATGCAGTGGAAAGAGGTACACTAAATTTCAGCTTCAAAGGCATCGCCTTAAAGTTGCCAATACGAGGCGCAGGCCTTTCAAGAGGCGTTCCAAAATTCTGCGTCTCTTCGTTAAACAGTCACTATCTCTAAACATCTGCGCCACTTCTCGCTCTTGGATTTGCTCTCCGGAGACGTTACCTTGTGCCATCACTTTCGACGGCATGTTCTCCTGTTACAAAGCCCAATTTTGTGCATTATGAAAATTTTTGCCAAATTTTGGCGAATATATCAGGAGAACATGAAGTGGAAAGAGGTATACTAAATTTCAGCTTCAAAGGCATCGCCTTAAAGTTGCCAATAAGAGGCACAGGCCTTTCAAGAGGCGTTCGAAAATTCTGCGTCTCTTCGTTAAACAGTCACTGCCTCGAAACATCTGCGCCACTTCTTGCTCTTTGATTTGCTCTCCGGAGCCGTTACTTTGTGCCATCTCTTTCGACGGCATGTTCTCCTGTTACAAAGCCCAATTTTGTGCATTATGAAAATTTTTGCCAAATTTTGGCGAATATATCAGGAGAACATGAAGTGGAAAGAGGTATACTAAATTTCAGCTTCAAAGGCATCGCCTTAAAGTTGCCAATAAGAGGCACAGGCCTTTCAAGAGGCGTTCGAAAATTCTGCGTCTCTTCGTTAAACAGTCACTGCCTCGAAACATCTGCGCCACTTCACGCTCTTTGATTTGCTCTCCGGAGACGTTACCTTGTGCCATCTCTTTCGACGGCATGAGCTCCTATTACAAAGCCCAATTTTGTGCATTCTGAAAATTTTCGCCAGATTTTTGCCAATGTATCAGGGGAACATGAAGCGGAAAGAGGTATACTAAATTTCAGCTTCAAAGGCATATCCTTAAAGTTGCAAATTAGAGGCGGAGGCCTTTCAAGATGCGTTCGAAAATTCTGCGTCTCTTCGTTAAACAGTCACAGTCTGGAAACATCTGCGCCACTTCTTGACCTTTGATTTGCTCTCCGGAGCCGTTACTTAGTGCCATCTCTTTCGACGGCATGTTCTCCTGTTACAAAGCCCAATTATGTGCAATATGAAAATTTTTGCACAAATTTTGGCCAATATATCAGGAGAACATGAAGTGGAAAGAGGTATACTAAATTTGAGATTCATAGGCATCGCCTTAAAGTTGCAAGTAAGAGGTGCAGGCCTTTCAAGCGGCGTTCGAAAATTCTGCGTCTCTTCGTTAAACAGTCACAGTCTCGAAACATCTGCGCCACTTCTCGTTCTTTGATTTGCTCTCCGGAGACGTTACTTTGTGCCATCTCTTTCGACAGAATGTTCTCCTGTTACAAAGCCCAATTTTGTGCATTCTGAAAATTTTCGCCAGATTTTGGCCAATATATCAGGAGAACACGAAGTGGAAAGAGGTACACTAAATTTCAGCTTCAAAGGCATCGCTTTAAAGTTGCTAATATGAGGCGCATTCCTTTCAAGAGGCGTTCGAAAATTCTGCGTCTCTTCGTTAAACAGTCACAGTCTCGAAACATCTGCGCCACTTCTCGTTCTTTGATTTGCTCTCCGGAGACGTTACTTTGTGCCATTTCTTTCGACGGCATGTTCTCCTGTTACAAAGCCCAATTTTGTGCATTCGGAAAATTTTCGCTAGATTTTGGCCAATATACCAGGAGAACATGAAGTGGAAAGGGGTATACTAAATTTCAGCTTCAAAGGCATCGCTTAAAAGTATCAAATCAGAGGCGCAGGCCTTTCAAGAGGCGTTCGAAAATTGTGCGACTCTTCGTTAAACAGTCACTGTCTCGAAACGTCTGCGCCACTTCACGCTTTTTGATTTGGTCTCCGGAGACGTTACTTTGTGCCATCTATTTCGACGGCATGTTCGCCTGTTACAAAGCCCAATTTTGTGAATTATGAAAATTTTTGCCAAATTTTGGCCAATATATCAGGAGAACATGAAGTGGAAAGAGGTATACTAAATTTGAGATTCATAGGCATCGCCTTAAAGTTGCAAATAAGAGGTGCAGGCCTTTCAAGCGGCGTTCTAAAATTCTGCGTCTCTTCGTTAAACAGTCACTGCCTCGAAACATCTGCGCCACTTCTTGCTCTTTGATTTGCTCTCCGGAGCCGTTACTTTGTGCCATCTCTTTCGACGGCATGTTCTCCTGTTACAAAGCCCAATTTTGTGCATTCTGAAAATTTTGCACAAATTTTGGCCAATATATCAGGAGAACATGAAGTGGAAAGAGGTATACTAAATTTGAGATTCATAGGCATCGCCTTAAAGTTGCAAGTAAGAGGTGCAGGCCTTTCAAGCGGCGTTCGAAAATTCTGCGTCTCTTCGTTAAACAGTCACAGTCTCGAAACGTCTGCGCCACTTCTCGCTCTTTGATTTGCTCTCCGGAGACGTTACTTTGTACCATCTCTTTCGACAGAATGTTCTCCTGTTACAATCCCAATTTTGTGCATTCTGAAAATTTTCTCCAGATTTTTGCCAATATATCAGGGGAACATGAAGCGGAAAGAGGTATACTAAATTTCAGCTTCAAAGGCATATCCTTAGAGTTGCAAATTAGAGGCGAAGGCCTTTCAAGATGCGTTCGAAAATTCTGCGTCTCTTCGTTAAACAGTCACAGTCTGGAAACATCTGCGCCACTTCTTGACCTTTGATTTGCTCTCCGGAGCCGTTACTTTGTGCCATCTCTTTCGACGGCATGTTCTCCTGTTTACAAAGCCCAATTATGTGCAATATGAAAATTTTTGCACAAATTTTGGCCAATATATCAGGAGAACATGAAGTGGAAAGAGGTATACTAAATTTGAGATTCATAGGCATCGCCTTAAAGTTGCAAGTAAGAGGTGCAGGCCTTTCAAGCGGCGTTCGAAAATTCTGCGCCTCTTCGTTAAACAGTCACAGTCTCGAAACGTCTGCGCCACTTCTCGCTCTTTGATTTGCTCTCCGGAGACGTTACTTTGTGCCATCTCTTTCGACGGCATGTACTCCTGTTACAAAGCCCAATTTTTTGCATTCTGAAAAATTTTCGCCAGATTTTGGCCAATATATCAGGGGGAACATGAAGTGGAAAGAGGTATACTAAATTTCAGCTTCAAAGGCATCGGCTTAAAGTTGCAAATAAGAGGTGCAGGCCTTTCAAGCGGCGTTCGAAAATTCTGCGTCTCTTCGTTAAACAGTCACAATCTCGAAAACGTCTGCGCCACTTCTCGCTCTTTGATTTGGTCTCCGGAGACGTTACTTTGTGCCATCTCTTTCGACGGCATGTTCTCCTGTTACAAAGCCCAATATTGCGCATTATGAAAATTTTTGCCAAATTTTGGCCAATATATCAGGAGAACATGAAGTGGAAAGAGGTATACTAAATTTCAGATTCAAAGGCATCGGCTTAAAGTTGCAAATAAGAGGTGCAGGCCTTTCAAGCGGCGTTCGAAAATTCTGCGTCTCTTCGTTAAACAGTCACAATCTCGAAACGTCTGCGCCACTTCTCGCTCTTTGATTTGGTCTCCGGAGACGTTACTTTGTGCCATCTCTTTCGACGGCATGTTCTCCTGTTACAAAGCCCAATTTTGTGCATTCTGAAAATTTTTGCCAGATTTTGGCCAATATATCAGGGGAACATGAAGTGGAAAGAGGTATACTAAAATTTCAGCTTCAAAGGCATATCCTTAAAGTTGCAAATTGGAGGCGGAGGCCTTTCAAGATGCGTTTGAAAATTCTGCGTCTCTTCATTAAACTGTCACAGTCTGGAAACATCTGCGCCACTTCTTGCTCTTTGATTTGCTCTCCGGAGCCGTTACTTTGTGCCATCTCTTTCGACGGCATGTTCTCCTGTTACAAAGCCCAATTTTGTGCATTATGAAAATTTTTGACAAATTTTGGCGAATATATCAGGAGAACATGAAGTGGAAAGAGGTATACTAAATTTCAGCTTCAAAGGCATCGCCTTAAAGTTGCCAATAAGAGGCACAGGCCTTTCAAGCGGCGTTCGAAAATTCTGCGCCTCTTCGTTAAACAGTCACAGTCTCGAAACGTCTGCGCCACTTCTCGCTCTTTGATTTGCTCTCCGGAGACGTTACTTTATGCCATCTCTTTCGACGGCATGTACTCCTGTTACAAAGCCCAATTTTTTGCATTCTGAAAATTTTCGCCAGATTTTGGCCAATATATCAGGGGAACATGAAGTGGAAAGAGGTATACTAAATTTCAGCTTCAAAGGCATCGGCTTAAAGTTGCAAATAAGAGGTGCAGGCCTTTCAAGCGGCGTTCGAAAATTCTGCGTCTCTTCGTTAAACAGTCACAATCTCGAAACGTCTGCGCCACTTCTCGCTCTTTGATTTGGTCTCCGGAGACGTTACTTTGTGCCATCTCTTTCGACGGGCATGTTTCTCCTGTTACAAAGCCCAATATTGCGCATTATGAAAATTTTTGCCAAATTTTGGCCAATATATCAGGAGAACATGAAG
>NW_027487313.1:0-16215 GCF_050908995.1 Andrena cerasifolii | reverse complement strand
TGAAAAACCGATATTGAATCCGATATTAGAACCGATATTGAAAAACCGATATTGAAAAACAAATATTGAAAAACTGATATCGAAAAACTGATATTGAAAAACCGATATTGAAAAACCGATATTGAATCCTATGTTAGAACCGATATTCAAAAACCGACATTGAAAAACAAATATTGAAAAACTGATATCGAAAAACTGATATTGAAAAACCGATATTGGAGAACACATATTGAAAAACTGATATTGAAAAACCGATATTGAAAAACCGATATTGAAAAACCTATATCGGAAAACTGATATTGCAAAACCGATATTGAATCCGATATTAGAACCGATATTGAAAAACCGATATTGAATCCGATATTAGAACCGATATTGAAAAACCGATATTGAAAAACAAATATTGAAAAACTGATATTGAAAAACTGATATTGAATCCGATATTAGAACCGATATTCAAAAAACGATATTGGAGAACAAATATTGAAAAACCGATATTGAAAAACCGATATTGAATCCTATGTTAGAACCGATATTCAAAAACCGACATTGAAAAACAAATATTGAAAAACTGATATCGAAAAACTGATATTGAAAAACCGATATTGGAGAACAAATATTGAAAAACTGATATTGAAAAACCGATATTGAAAAACCGTATTGAAAAACCGATATTGAAACCGATATTAGAACCGATATTGAAAAACCGATATTGAAAAACAAATATTGAAAAACTGATATTGAAAAACCGATATTGAAAAACCGATATTGAAAAACCTATATCGAAAAACTGATATTGCAAAACCGATATTGAATCCGATATTAGAACCGATATTGAAAAACCGATATTGAATCCGATATTAGAACCGATATTGAAAAACCGATATTGAAAAACAAATATTGAAAAACTGATATCGAAAAACTGATATTGAAAAACCGATATTGAAAAACCCATATTGAATCCTATGTTAGAACCGATATTCAAAAACCGACATTGAAAAACAAATATTGAAAAACTGATATCGAAAAACTGATATTGAAAAACCGATATTGGAGAACACATATTGAAAAACTGATATTGAAAAACCGATATTGAAAAACCGATATTGAAAAACCTATATCGAAAAACTGATATTGCAAAACCGATATTGAATCCGATATTAGAACCGATATTGAAAAACCGATATTGAATCCGATATTAGAACCGATATTGAAAAACCGATATTGAAAAACAAATATTGAAAAACTGATATTGAAAAACTGATATTGAATCCGATATTAGAACCGATATTCAAAAAACGATATTGGAGAACAAATATTGAAAAACCGATATTGAAAAACCGATATTGAATCCTATGTTAGAACCGATATTCAAAAACCGACATTGAAAAACAAATATTGAAAAACTGATATCGAAAAACTGATATTGAAAAACCGATATTGGAGAACAAATATTGAAAAAATGATATTGAAAAACCGATATTGAAAAACCGTATTGAAAAACCGATATTGAAACCGATATTAGAACCGATATTGAAAAACCGATATTGAAAAACAAATATTGAAAAACTGATATTGAAAAACCGATATTGAAAAACCGATATTGAAAAACCTATATCGAAAAACTGATATTGCAAAACCGATATTGAATCCGATATTAGAACCGATATTGAAAAACCGATATTGAAAAACAAATATTGAAAAACTGATATCGAAAAACTGATATTGAAAAACCGATATTGAAAAACCCATATTGAAAAACTGATATTGAAAAACCGATATTGAAAAACCGATATTGAAAAACCTATATCGAAAAACTGATATTGCAAAACCGATATTGAATCCGATATTAGAACCGATATTGAAAAACCGATATTGAATCCGATATTAGAACCGATATTGAAAAACGGATATTGAAAAACAAATATTGAAAAACTGATATTGAAAAACTGATATTGAATCCGATATTAGAACCGATATTCAAAAAACGATATTGGAGAACAAATATTGAGACACTGATATTGAAAAACCGATATTGAATCCGATATTAGAACCGATATACAAAAACCGATATTGGAGAACAAATATTGAAAAACTGATATTGAAAAACCGATATTGAAAAACCGTATTGAAAAACCTATATCGAAAAACTGATATTGCAAAACCGATATTGAATCCGATATTAGAACCGATATTGAAAAACCGATATTGAATCCGATATTAGAACCGATATTGAAAAACCGATATTGAAAAACAAATATTGAAAAACTGATATTGAAAAACCGATATTGAATCCGATATTAGAACCGATATTCAAAAACCGATATTGGAGAACAAATACTGAAGAACTGATATCGAAAAACTGATATTGAAAAACCGATATTGAAAAACCGGTATTGAATCCGATATTAGAACCGATATTGAAAAACCGATATTGAATCCGATATTAGAACCGATATACATAAACCGATATTGAAAAACCGATATTGAAAAACCGGTATTGAATCCGATATTAGAACCGATATTGAAAAACCGATATTGAATCCGATATTAGAACCGATATTCAAAAACCGATATTGGAGAACAAATATTGAAACACTGATATTGAAAAACCGATATTGAATCCGATATTAGAACCGATATACAAAAACCGATATTGGAGAACAAATATTGAAAAACTGATATTGAATAACCGATATTGAAAAACCGATATTGAAAGACCGATATTGAAACCGATATTAGAACCGATATTGAAAAACCGATATTGAAAAACAAATATTGAAAAACTGATATTGAAAAACCGATATTGAACCGATATTAGAACCGATATTCAAAAACCGATATTGAAAACCAAATATTGAAAAACTGATATTGAAAAACCGATATTGAAAAACCGATATTGAAAAACCTATATCGAAAAACTGATATTGAAAAACCGATATTGAAACCGATATTAGAACCGATATTGAAAAACCGATATTGAAAAACAAATATTGAAAAACTGATATCGAAAAACTGATATTGAAAAACCGATATTGAAAAAACGATATTGAAACCGATATTAGAACCGATATTGAAAAACCGATATTGAAAACCAAATATTGAAAAACTGATATCGAAAAACTGATATTGAAAAACCGATATTGAATCCGATATTAGAAACGATATTGAAAAACCGATATTGAAAAACCGATATTGAAAAACAAATATTGAAAAACCGATACTGAGAAACTGATATTGAAACCGATATTAGAACCGATATTGAAAAACCGATATTGAAAAACCGATATTGAAAAACCTATATCGAAAAACTGATATTGCAAAACCGATATTGAATCCGATATTAGAACCGATATTGAAAAACCGATATTGAATCCGATATTAGAACCGATATTGAAAAACCGATATTGAAAAACAAATATTGAAAAACTGATATCGAAAAACTGATATTGAAAAACCGATATTGAAAAACCGATATTGAATCCTATGTTAGAACCGATATTCAAAAACCGACATTGAAAAACAAATATTGAAAAACTGATATCGAAAAACTGATATTGAAAAACCGATATTGGAGAACACATATTGAAAAACTGATATTGAAAAACCGATATTGAAAAACCGATATTGAAAAACCTATATCGGAAAACCGATATTGAAAAACCGATATTGAATCCTATGTTAGAACCGATATTCAAAAACCGACATTGAAAAACAAATATTGAAAAACCGATACTGAGAAACTTATATTGAAACCGATATTAGAACCGATATTGAAAAACCGATATTGAAAAACGGATATTGAAAAACCTATATCGAAAAACTGATATTGCAAAACCGATATTGAAAAACCGATATTGAATCCGATATTAGAACCGATATTGAAAAACCGATATTGAAAAACCTATATCGAAAAACTGATATTGCAAAACCGATATTGAATCCGATATTAGAACCGATATTGAAAAACCGATATTGAATCCGATATTAGAACCGATATTGAAAAACCGATATTGAAAAACAAATATTGAAAAACTGATATCGAAAAACTGATATTGAAAAACCGATATTGAAAAACCGATATTGAATCCTATGTTAGAACCGATATTCAAAAACCGACATTGAAAAACAAATATTGAAAAACTGATATCGAAAAACTGATATTGAAAAACCGATATTGGAGAACACATATTGAAAAACTGATATTGAAAAACCGATATTGAAAAACCGATATTGAAAAACCTATATCGGAAAACTGATATTGCAAAACCGATATTGAATCCGATATTAGAACCGATATTGAAAAACCGATATTGAATCCGATATTAGAACCGATATTGAAAAACCGATATTGAAAAACAAATATTGAAAAACTGATATCGAAAAACTGATATTGAAAAACCGATATTGAAAAACCGATATTGAATCCTATGTTAGAACCGATATTCAAAAACCGACATTGAAAAACAAATATTGAAAAACTGATATCGAAAAACTGATATTGAAAAACCGATATTGGAGAACACATATTGAAAAACTGATATTGAAAAACCGATATTGAAAAACCGATATTGAAAAACCTATATCGGAAAACTGATATTGCAAAACCGATATTGAATCCGATATTAGAACCGATATTGAAAAACCGATATTGAATCCGATATTAGAACCGATATTGAAAAACCGATATTGAAAAACAAATATTGAAAACTGATATTGAAAAACTGATATTGAATCCGATATTAGAACCGATATTCAAAAAACGATATTGGAGAACAAATATTGAAAAACCGATATTGAAAAACCGATATTGAATCCTATGTTAGAACCGATATTCAAAAACCGACATTGAAAAACAAATATTGAAAAACTGATATCGAAAAACTGATATTGAAAAACCGATATTGGAGAACAAATATTGAAAAACTGATATTGAAAAACCGATATTGAAAAACCGTATTGAAAAACCGATATTGAAACCGATATTAGAACCGATATTGAAAAACCGATATTGAAAAACAAATATTGAAAAACTGATATTGAAAAACCGATATTGAAAAACCGATATTGAAAAACCTATATCGAAAAACTGATATTGCAAAACCGATATTGAATCCGATATTAGAACCGATATTGAAAAACCGATATTGAATCCGATATTAGAACCGATATTGAAAAACCGATATTGAATCCGATATTAGAACCGATATTGAAAAACCGATATTGAAAAACAAATATTGAAAAACTGATATCGAAAAACTGATATTGAAAAACCGATATTGAAAAACCCATATTGAATCCTGTGTTAGAACCGATATTCAAAAACCGACATTGAAAAACAAATATTGAAAAACAAATATTGAAAAACTGATATCGAAAAACTGATATTGAAAAACCGATATTGGAGAACAAATATTGAAAAACTGATATTGAAAAACCGATATTGAAAAACCGTATTGAAAAACCGATATTGAAACCGATATTAGAACCGATATTGAAAAACCGATATTGAAAAACAAATATTGAAAAACTGATATTGAAAAACCGATATTGAAAAACCGATATTGAAAAACCTATATCGAAAAACTGATATTGCAAAACCGATATTGAATCCGATATTAGAACCGATATTGAAAAACCGATATTGAATCCGATATTAGAACCGATATTGAAAAACCGATATTGAAAAACAAATATTGAAAAACTGATATCGAAAAACTGATATTGAAAAACCGATATTGAAAAACACATATTGAAAAACTGATATTGAAAAACCGATATTGAAAAACCGATATTGAAAAACCTATATCGAAAAACTGATATTGCAAAACCGATATTGAATCCGATATTAGAACCGATATTGAAAAACCGATATTGAATCCGATATTAGAACCGATATTGAAAAACGGATATTGAAAAACAAATATTGAAAAACTGATATTGAAAAACTGATATTGAATCCGATATTAGAACCGATATTCAAAAAACGATATTGGAGAACAAATATTGAGACACTGATATTGAAAAACCGATATTGAATCCGATATTAGAACCGATATACAAAAACCGATATTGGAGAACAAATATTGAAAAACTGATATTGAAAAACCGATATTGAAAAACCGTATTGAAAAACCTATATCGAAAAACTGATATTGCAAAACCGATATTGAATCCGATATTAGAACCGATATTGAAAAACCGATATTGAATCCGATATTAGAACCGATATTGAAAAACCGATATTGAAAAACAAATATTGAAAAACTGATATTGAAAAACCGATATTGAATCCGATATTAGAACCGATATTCAAAAACCGATATTGGAGAACAAATACTGAAGAACTGATATCGAAAAACTGATATTGAAAAACCGATATTGAAAAACCGGTATTGAATCCGATATTAGAACCGATATTGAAAAACCGATATTGAATCCGATATTAGAACCGATATACATAAACCGATATTGAAAAACCGATATTGAAAAACCGGTATTGAATCCGATATTAGAACCGATATTGAAAAACCGATATTGAATCCGATATTAGAACCGATATTCAAAAACCGATATTGGAGAACAAATATTGAAACACTGATATTGAAAAACCGATATTGAATCCGATATTAGCACCGATATACAAAAACCGATATTGGAGAACAAATATTGAAAAACTGATATTGAATAACCGATATTGAAAAACCGATATTGAAAGACCGATATTGAAACCGATATTAGAACCGATATTGAAAAACCGATATTGAAAAACAAATATTGAAAAACTGATATTGAAAAACCGATATTGAACCGATATTAGAACCGATATTCAAAAACCGATATTGAAAACCAAATATTGAAAAACTGATATTGAAAAACCGATATTGAAAAACCGATATTGAAAAACCTATATCGAAAAACTGATATTGAAAAACCGATATTGAAACCGATATTAGAACCGATATTGAAAAACCGATATTGAAAAACAAATATTGAAAAACTGATATCGAAAAACTGATATTGAAAAACCGATATTGAAAAAACGATATTGAAACCGATATTAGAACCGATATTGAAAAACCGATATTGAAAACCAAATATTGAAAAACTGATATCGAAAAACTGATATTGAAAAACCGATATTGAATCCGATATTAGAAACGATATTGAAAAACCGATATTGAAAAACCGATATTGAAAAACAAATATTGAAAAACCGATACTGAGAAACAAATATTGAAAAACTGATATCGAAAAACTGATATTGAAAAACCGATATTGAAAAACCGATATTGAATCCTATGTTAGAACCGATATTCAAAAACCGACATTGAAAAACAAATATTGAAAAACTGATATCGAAAAACTGATATTGAAAAACCGATATTGGAGAACACATATTGAAAAACTGATATTGAAAAACCGATATTGAAAAACCGATATTGAAAAACCTATATCGGAAAACTGATATTGCAAAACCGATATTGAATCCGATATTAGAACCGATATTGAAAAACCGATATTGAATCCGATATTAGAACCGATATTGAAAAACCGATATTGAAAAACAAATATTGAAAAACTGATATCGAAAAACTGATATTGAAAAACCGATATTGAAAAACCGATATTGAATCCTATGTTAGAACCGATATTCAAAAACCGACATTGAAAAACAAATATTGAAAAACTGATATCGAAAAACTGATATTGAAAAACCGATATTGGAGAACACATATTGAAAAACTGATATTGAAAAACCGATATTGAAAAACCGATATTGAAAAACCTATATCGGAAAACTGATATTGCAAAACCGATATTGAATCCGATATTAGAACCGATATTGAAAAACCGATATTGAATCCGATATTAGAACCGATATTGAAAAACCGATATTGAAAAACAAATATTGAAAACTGATATTGAAAAACTGATATTGAATCCGATATTAGAACCGATATTCAAAAAACGATATTGGAGAACAAATATTGAAAAACCGATATTGAAAAACCGATATTGAATCCTATGTTAGAACCGATATTCAAAAACCGACATTGAAAAACAAATATTGAAAAACTGATATCGAAAAACTGATATTGAAAAACCGATATTGGAGAACAAATATTGAAAAACTGATATTGAAAAACCGATATTGAAAAACCGTATTGAAAAACCGATATTGAAACCGATATTAGAACCGATATTGAAAAACCGATATTGAAAAACAAATATTGAAAAACTGATATTGAAAAACCGATATTGAAAAACCGATATTGAAAAACCTATATCGAAAAACTGATATTGCAAAACCGATATTGAATCCGATATTAGAACCGATATTGAAAAACCGATATTGAATCCGATATTAGAACCGATATTGAAAAACCGATATTGAAAAACAAATATTGAAAAACTGATATCGAAAAACTGATATTGAAAAACCGATATTGAAAAACCCATATTGAATCCTGTGTTAGAACCGATATTCAAAAACCGACATTGAAAAACAAATATTGAAAAACTGATATCGAAAAACTGATATTGAAAAACCGATATTGGAGAACACATATTGAAAAACTGATATTGAAAAACCGATATTGAAAAACCGATATTGAAAAACCTATATCGAAAAACTGATATTGCAAAACCGATATTGAATCCGATATTAGAACCGATATTGAAAAACCGATATTGAATCCGATATTAGAACCGATATTGAAAAACCGATATTGAAAAACAAATATTGAAAAACTGATATTGAAAAACTGATATTGAATCCGATATTAGAACCGATATTCAAAAAACGATATTGGAGAACAAATATTGAAAAACCGATATTGAAAAACCGATATTGAATCCTATGTTAGAACCGATATTCAAAAACCGACATTGAAAAACAAATATTGAAAAACTGATATCGAAAAACTGATATTGAAAAACCGATATTGGAGAACAAATATTGAAAAACTGATATTGAAAAACCGATATTGAAAAACCGTATTGAAAAACCGATATTGAAACCGATATTAGAACCGATATTGAAAAACCGATATTGAAAAACAAATATTGAAAAACTGATATTGAAAAACCGATATTGAAAAACCGATATTGAAAAACCTATATCGAAAAACTGATATTGCAAAACCGATATTGAATCCGATATTAGAACCGATATTGAAAAACCGATATTGAATCCGATATTAGAACCGATATTGAAAAACCGATATTGAAAAACAAATATTGAAAAACTGATATCGAAAAACTGATATTGAAAAACCGATATTGAAAAACCCATATTGAAAAACTGATATTGAAAAACCGATATTGAAAAACCGATATTGAAAAACCTATATCGAAAAACTGATATTGCAAAACCGATATTGAATCCGATATTAGAACCGATATTGAAAAACCGATATTGAATCCGATATTAGAACCGATATTGAAAAACGGATATTGAAAAACAAATATTGAAAAACTGATATTGAAAAACTGATATTGAATCCGATATTAGAACCGATATTCAAAAAACGATATTGGAGAACAAATATTGAGACACTGATATTGAAAAACCGATATTGAATCCGATATTAGAACCGATATACAAAAACCGATATTGGAGAACAAATATTGAAAAACTGATATTGAAAAACCGATATTGAAAAACCGTATTGAAAAACCTATATCGAAAAACTGATATTGCAAAACCGATATTGAATCCGATATTAGAACCGATATTGAAAAACCGATATTGAATCCGATATTAGAACCGATATTGAAAAACCGATATTGAAAAACAAATATTGAAAAACTGATATTGAAAAACCGATATTGAATCCGATATTAGAACCGATATTCAAAAACCGATATTGGAGAACAAATACTGAAGAACTGATATCGAAAAACTGATATTGAAAAACCGATATTGAAAAACCGGTATTGAATCCGATATTAGAACCGATATTGAAAAACCGATATTGAATCCGATATTAGAACCGATATACATAAACCGATATTGAAAAACCGATATTGAAAAACCGGTATTGAATCCGATATTAGAACCGATATTGAAAAACCGATATTGAATCCGATATTAGAACCGATATTCAAAAACCGATATTGGAGAACAAATATTGAAACACTGATATTGAAAAACCGATATTGAATCCGATATTAGCACCGATATACAAAAACCGATATTGGAGAACAAATATTGAAAAACTGATATTGAATAACCGATATTGAAAAACCGATATTGAAAGACCGATATTGAAACCGATATTAGAACCGATATTGAAAAACCGATATTGAAAAACAAATATTGAAAAACTGATATTGAAAAACCGATATAGAACCGATATTAGAACCGATATTCAAAAACCGATATTGAAAACCAAATATTGAAAAACTGATATTGAAAAACCGATATTGAAAAACCGATATTGAAAAACCTATATCGAAAAACTGATATTGAAAAACCGATATTGAAACCGATATTAGAACCGATATTGAAAAACCGATATTGAAAAACAAATATTGAAAAACTGATATCGAAAAACTGATATTGAAAAACCGATATTGAAAAAACGATATTGAAACCGATATTAGAACCGATATTGAAAAACCGATATTGAAAACCAAATATTGAAAAACTGATATCGAAAAACTGATATTGAAAAACCGATATTGAATCCGATATTAGAAACGATATTGAAAAACCGATATTGAAAAACCGATATTGAAAAACAAATATTGAAAAACCGATACTGAGAAACTGATATTGAAACCGATATTAGAACCGATATTGAAAAACCGATATTGAAAAACCGATATTGAAAAACCTATATCGAAAAACTGATATTGCAAAACCGATATTGAATCCGATATTAGAACCGATATTGAAAAACCGATATTGAATCCGATATTAGAACCGATATTGAAAAACCGATATTGAAAAACAAATATTGAAAAACTGATATCGAAAAACTGATATTGAAAAACCGATATTGAAAAACCGATATTGAATCCTATGTTAGAACCGATATTCAAAAACCGACATTGAAAAACAAATATTGAAAAACTGATATCGAAAAACTGATATTGAAAAACCGATATTGGAGAACACATATTGAAAAACTGATATTGAAAAACCGATATTGAAAAACCGATATTGAAAAACCTATATCGGAAAACCGATATTGAAAAACCGATATTGAATCCTATGTTAGAACCGATATTCAAAAACCGACATTGAAAAACAAATATTGAAAAACCGATACTGAGAAACTGATATTGAAACCGATATTAGAACCGATATTGAAAAACCGATATTGAAAAACCTATATCGAAAAACTGATATTGCAAAACCGATATTGAAAAACCGATATTGAATCCGATATTAGAACCGATATTGAAAAACCGATATTGAAAAACCTATATCGAAAAACTGATATTGCAAAACCGATATTGAATCCGATATTAGAACCGATATTGAAAAACCGATATTGAATCCGATATTAGAACCGATATTGAAAAACCGATATTGAAAAACAAATATTGAAAAACTGATATCGAAAAACTGATATTGAAAAACCGATATTGAAAAACCGATATTGAATCCTATGTTAGAACCGATATTCAAAAACCGACATTGAAAAACAAATATTGAATAACTGATATCGAAAAACTGATATTGAAAAACCGATATTGGAGAACACATATTGAAAAACTGATATTGAAAAACCGATATTGAAAAACCGATATTGAAAAACCTATATCGGAAAACTGATATTGCAAAACCGATATTGAATCCGATATTAGAACCGATATTGAAAAACCGATATTGAATCCGATATTAGAACCGATATTGAAAAACCGATATTGAAAAACAAATATTGAAAAACTGATATCGAAAAACTGATATTGAAAAACCGATATTGAAAAACCGATATTGAATCCTATGTTAGAACCGATATTCAAAAACCGACATTGAAAAACAAATATTGAAAAACTGATATCGAAAAACTGATATTGAAAAACCGATATTGGAGAACACATATTGAAAAACTGATATTGAAAAACCGATATTGAAAAACCGATATTGAAAAACCTATATCGGAAAACTGATATTGCAAAACCGATATTGAATCCGATATTAGAACCGATATTGAAAAACCGATATTGAATCCGATATTAGAACCGATATTGAAAAACCGATATTGAAAAACAAATATTGAAAAACTGATATTGAAAAACTGATATTGAATCCGATATTAGAACCGATATTCAAAAAACGATATTGGAGAACAAATATTGAAAAACCGATATTGAAAAACCGATATTGAATCCTATGTTAGAACCGATATTCAAAAACCGACATTGAAAAACAAATATTGAAAAACTGATATCGAAAAACTGATATTGAAAAACCGATATTGGAGAACAAATATTGAAAAACTGATATTGAAAAACCGATATTGAAAAACCGTATTGAAAAACCGATATTGAAACCGATATTAGAACCGATATTGAAAAACCGATATTGAAAAACAAATATTGAAAAACTGATATTGAAAAACCGATATTGAAAAACCGATATTGAAAAACCTATATCGAAAAACTGATATTGCAAAACCGATATTGAATCCGATATTAGAACCGATATTGAAAAACCGATATTGAATCCGATATTAGAACCGATATTGAAAAACCGATATTGAAAAACAAATATTGAAAAACTGATATCGAAAAACTGATATTGAAAAACCGATATTGAAAAACCCATATTGAATCCTATGTTAGAACCTATATTCAAAAACCGACATTGAAAAACAAATATTGAAAAACTGATATTGAAAAACTGATATTGAAAAACCGATATTGAAAAACCGATATTGAAAAACCTATATCGAAAAACTGATATTGCAAAACCGATATTGAATCCGATATTAGAACCGATATTGAAAAACCGATATTGAATCCGATATTAGAACCGATATTGAAAAACCGATATTGAAAAACAAATATTGAAAAACTGATATTGAAAAACTGATATTGAATCCGATATTAGAACCGATATTCAAAAAACGATATTGGAGAACAAATATTGAAAAACCGATATTGAAAAACCGATATTGAATCCTATGTTAGAACCGATATTCAAAAACCGACATTGAAAAACAAATATTGAAAAACTGATATCGAAAAACTGATATTGAAAAACCGATATTGGAGAACAAATATTGAAAAACTGATATTGAAAAACCGATATTGAAAAACCGTATTGAAAAACCGATATTGAAACCGATATTAGAACCGATATTGAAAAACCGATATTGAAAAACAAATATTGAAAAACTGATATTGAAAAACCGATATTGAAAAACCGATATTGAAAAACCTATATCGAAAAACTGATATTGCAAAACCGATATTGAATCCGATATTAGAACCGATATTGAAAAACCGATATTGAATCCGATATTAGAACCGATATTGAAAAACCGATATTGAAAAACAAATATTGAAAAACTGATATTGAAAAACTGATATTGAATCCGATATTAGAACCGATATTCAAAAAACGATATTGGAGAACAAATATTGAAAAACCGATATTGAAAAACCGATATTGAATCCTATGTTAGAACCGATATTCAAAAACCGACATTGAAAAACAAATATTGAAAAACTGATATCGAAAAACTGATATTGAAAAACCGATATTGGAGAACACATATTGAAAAACTGATATTGAAAAACCGATATTGAAAAACCGATATTGAAAAACCTATATCGGAAAACCGATATTGAAAAACCGATATTGAATCCTATGTTAGAACCGATATTCAAAAACCGACATTGAAAAACAAATATTGAAAAACCGATACTGAGAAACTTATATTGAAACCGATATTAGAACCGATATTGAAAAACCGATATTGAAAAACGGATATTGAAAAACCTATATCGAAAAACTGATATTGCAAAACCGATATTGAAAAACCGATATTGAATCCGATATTAGAACCGATATTGAAAAACCGATATTGAAAAACCTATATCGAAAAACTGATATTGCAAAACCGATATTGAATCCGATATTAGAACCGATATTGAAAAACCGATATTGAATCCGATATTAGAACCGATATTGAAAAACCGATATTGAAAAACAAATATTGAAAAACTGATATCGAAAAACTGATATTGAAAAACCGATATTGAAAAACCGATATTGAATCCTATGTTAGAACCGATATTCAAAAACCGACATTGAAAAACAAATATTTAAAAACTGATATCGAAAAACTGATATTGAAAAACCGATATTGGAGAACACATATTGAGAAACTGATATTGAAAAACCGATATTGAAAAACCGATATTGAAAAACCTATATCGGAAAACTGATATTGCAAAACCGATATTGAATCCGATATTAGAACCGATATTGAAAAACCGATATTGAATCCGATATTAGAACCGATATTGAAAAACCGATATTGAAAAACAAATATTGAAAAACTGATATCGAAAAACTGATATTGAAAAACCGATATTGAAAAACCGATATTGAATCCTATGTTAGAACCGATATTCAAAAACCGACATTGAAAAACAAATATTGAAAAACTGATATCGAAAAACTGATATTGAAAAACCGATATTGGAGAACACATATTGAAAAACTGATATTGAAAAACCGATATTGAAAAACCGATATTGAAAAACCTATATCGGAAAACTGATATTGCAAAACCGATATTGAATCCGATATTAGAACCGATATTGAAAAACCGATATTGAATCCGATATTAGAACCGATATTGAAAAACCGATATTGAAAAACAAATATTGAAAAACTGATATTGAAAAACTGATATTGAATCCGATATTAGAACCGATATTCAAAAAACGATATTGGAGAACAAATATTGAAAAACCGATATTGAAAAACCGATATTGAATCCTATGTTAGAACCGATATTCAAAAACCGACATTGAAAAACAAATATTGAAAAACTGATATCGAAAAACTGATATTGAAAAACCGATATTGGAGAACACATATTGAAAAACTGATATTGAAAAACCGATATTGAAAAACCGATATTGAAAAACCTATATCGGAAAACTGATATTGCAAAACCGATATTGAATCCGATATTAGAACCGATATTGAAAAACCGATATTGAATCCGATATTAGAACCGATATTGAAAAACCGATATTGAAAAACAAATATTGAAAAACTGATATCGAAAAACTGATATTGAAAAACCGATATTGAAAAACCGATATTGAATCCTATGTTAGAACCGATATTCAAAAACCGACATTGAAAAACAAATATTGAAAAACTGATATCGAAAAACTGATATTGAAAAACCGATATTGGAGAACACATATTGAAAAACTGATATTGAAAAACCGATATTGAAAAACCGATATTGAAAAACCTATATCGGAAAACTGATATTGCAAAACCGATATTGAATCCGATATTAGAACCGATATTGAAAAACCGATATTGAATCCGATATTAGAACCGATATTGAAAAACCGATATTGAAAAACAAATATTGAAAAACTGATATTGAAAAACTGATATTGAATCCGATATTAGAACCGATATTCAAAAAACGATATTGGAGAACAAATATTGAAAAACCGATATTGAAAAACCGATATTGAATCCTATGTTAGAACCGATATTCAAAAACCGACATTGAAAAACAAATATTGAAAAACTGATATCGAAAAACTGATATTGAAAAACCGATATTGGAGAACAAATATTGAAAAACTGATATTGAAAAACCGATATTGAAAAACCGTATTGAAAAACCGATATTGAAACCGATATTAGAACCGATATTGAAAAACCGATATTGAAAAACAAATATTGAAAAACTGATATTGAAAAACCGATATTGAAAAACCGATATTGAAAAACCTATATCGAAAAACTGATATTGCAAAACCGATATTGAATCCGATATTAGAACCGATATTGAAAAACCGATATTGAATCCGATATTAGAACCGATATTGAAAAACCGATATTGAAAAACAAATATTGAAAAACTGATATCGAAAAACTGATATTGAAAAACCGATATTGAAAAACCCATATTGAATCCTATGTTAGAACCGATATTCAAAAACCGACATTGAAAAACAAATATTGAAAAACTGATATCGAAAAAC
>NW_027487312.1:0-16217 GCF_050908995.1 Andrena cerasifolii | reverse complement strand
AAAAAAAATTTAAATTAAAAAAAAATTTAAAAATTAAAAAAAAATTAAATTAAAAAAAAATTTTAAAATAAAAAAATTTTTAAAAATTTAAAAAATTTAAAAAATTAAAAAATATAAATAATTTTTAAAAAAAATAAAAAGAAATTTAAAAATTAAAAAAAATTAAAATAAAAATTTTAAAAAAATTTTAAAATTTAAAAAAAAATTATAAGAAAATTTAAAAAAAATTTAAAAATTTGAAAAAGTTAAAAAAATTTAAAACATTTTTGAAATAAAAAAATAATACTTTTAAAAAAATTTTAAAAAAAATTTAGAAAAATTTTCAAAAATTAAAAAAAAATAAAAAAATTTAAAAATTAAAAAAAAATTAAAAAAAAAAAATTTAAAAATTAAAAAAAAAAATTTAAAAATTAAGAAAAAAATTTAAAGTTATAAAAAATTTAAAAATTAAAAAAAATTAAATTAAAAAAATTAAAAGAATATAAATAATTTTAAAAATTTTTAAAAAATTAAAAAAAATTAAAAAAAATATAAGAAAATTTAAGAAAAATTTAAAAATTTGAAAATATTAAAAAAAATTAAAAACATTTTTGAAATAAAAAAATTATACTTTTAAAAAATTTTTAAAAAATTTAGAAAAATTTTCAAAAATTAAAAAAAAATAAAAAAATTTAAAAATTAAAAAAAAAATTTAAAAATTAAAAAAAAAATTTAAAAATTAAAAAAAAAATTTAAAGTTAAAAAAAATTTAAAAATTAAAAAAAATTTAAATTAAAAAAATTAAAAGAATATAAATAATTTAAAAAAAAAATTAAAAATTAAAAAAAAATTAAAATAACAATTTTAAAAAAAAATGTTAAAAAAATTTTTTTAAAAATTATTAAAAATATTTAAAAATTAAAAAAAATTTTAAAAATTAAATAAAATATATAAGAAAATTTAAAAAAAATTTAAAAATTTGAAAAAATTAAAAAAATTAAAAACATTTATGAAATAAAAAAATAATACTTTTAAAAAAATTAAAAAAAAATTTAGAAAAATTTTCAAAAATTAAAAAAAAATAAAAAAATTTAAAAATTAAAAAAAAAATTTAAAAATTAAAAAAAAATTTAAAAATTAAAAAAAAAATTTAAAGTTAAAAAAAATTTAAAAATTAAAAAAAATTTAAATTAAAAAAATTAAAAGAATATAAATAATTTAAAAAAAAATTAAAAATTAAAAAAAAATTAAAATAACAATTTTAAAAAAAAATGTTAAAAAAATTTTTTTAAAAATTATTAAAAATATTTAAAAATTAAAAAAAATTTTAAAAATTAAATAAAATATATAAGAAAATTTAAAAAAAATTTAAAAATTTGAAAAATTTAAAAAAAATTAAAAACATTTATGAAATAAAAAAATAATACTTTTAAAAAAATTAAAAAAAAAATTTAGAAAAATTTTCAAAAATTAAAAAAAAATAAAAAAAAATTTAAAAATTAAAAAAAAATTTTAAAAATTAAAAAAAATATAAGAAAATTTAAAAAAAATTTAAAAATTTGAAAAAATTAAAAAATTAAAAACATTTTTTAAATAAAAAAATAATACTTTTAAAAAAATTTAAAAAAAAATTTAGGAAAATTTTCAAAAATTTAAAAATTAAAAAAAAAATTTAAAAATTAAAAAAAAATTTTAAAAATTAAAAAAAAAAATTTAAAGTTAAAAAAATTTAAAAATTAAAAAAAATTTAAATTAAAAAAATTAAAAGAATATAAATAATTTTTTAAAAAAAAAATTAAAAATTAAAAAAAAATTAAAATAAAAATTTTAAAAAAAAATTTAAAAATTTTTTAAAAATATTTAAAAATTAAAAAAAATTTAAAAATTAAAAAAAATATATATGAAAATTTAAAAAAAATTAAAAAATTTGAAAAAATTAAAAAAATTAAAAACATTTTTGAAATAAAAAATAATACTTTTAAAAAATTTTTAAAAAAATTTAGAAAAATTTTCAAAAATTAAAAAAAAATAAAAAAAATTTTAAAAATTAAAAAAATTTTTTTAAAAATTATAAAAAAAATTTAAAAATTAAAAAAAAAATTTTAAAAATTAAAAAAAAAATTTTAAAGTTAAAAAAAAATTTAAAAATTAAAGAAAATTTTAAAAATTAAAAAAATTAAAAAAATTAAAAAAATTAAAATAATTAAAAGAATATAAATAATTTTTAAAAAAAAATTTAAAAATTAAAAAAAAAATAAAAAAAAATTAAAAATTAAAAAAAAATTAAAAAATTTAAAAAAAAAAAATAAAAATTAAAGAAAATTTTAAAAATTAAAAAAATTTAAAAAATTTAAAAAATTAAAAAAATTAAAGAATATAAATAATTTTTTTAATTTTGTTAAAAAATTGAAACAAATTAAAAAAAAAAATTTAATTTTTTAAAAAATTTAACTAAAAATAAAGCAATGAAATTTTTTAAAAAATTTTAAAAAATTTTAAAAAATTGAAAAAAATTATAAGAAAATTTAAAAAAAAAATTTTAAAAATTAAAGTAAAAGTAAAAAAATTAAAAAACATTTTTTGAAATAAAAAAATTATAATTTTTAAAAAAAATAAAAAAAATTTTAAAAATTAAAAAAAAATTTAAAAATTAAAAAAAATTTAAAAATTAAAAAAAAATTTAAAAATTAAAAAAAAAATTTAAAAATTAAAAAAAAAATTTAAAGTTAAAAAAAATTTAAAAATTAAAAAAAAATTAAATTAAAAAGATTAAAAGAATATAAATAATTTTTAAAAAAATTTAAAAATTAAAAAAAAATTAAAATAAAAATTTAAAAAAAAATTAAAAAAAAATTTTAAAACATTTAAAAAAAATGTTAAAAATTAAAAAAAAATTTAAAAATTAAAAAAAAATATAAGAAAATTTAAGAAAAATTTAAAAATTTGAAAAAATTAAAAAAAATTAAAAACATTTTGGAAATAAAAAAATAATACTTTTAAAAATTTTTTTAAAAAATTTATAAAAATTTTCAAAAATTAAAAAAAAATAAAAAAAATTTAAAAATTAAAAAAAAATTTTAAAAATTAAAAAAAAAATTAAAAATTAAAAAAAATTTAAAAATTAAAAAAAAAATTTAATGTTAAAAAAAAATTTAAAAATTAAAAAAAAATTTTAAAAATTAAAAAAAAATTTTAAAGATAAAAAAAATTTAAAAATTAAAAAAAAATTAAAATAAAAATTTAAAAAAAATGTTAAAAAAATTTTTTTTTAAATTTTTAAAAATATTTAAACATTAAAAAAAATTTTAAAAATTAAAAAAAAAATATATAAGAAAATTTAAAAAAATTTAAAAATTTGAAAAAATTAAAAAAAATTAAAAACATTTTTGAAATAAAAAAATAATACTTTTAAAAAAATTAAAAAAAAAAATTAGAAAAATTTTCAAAAATTAAAAAAAAATAAAATAAAATTTCTTTAAAATTTTAAAAATTAAAAAACATTTTTTGAAATAAAAAAATAATACTTTTAAATAAATTTAAAAAAAATTTAGAAAAATTTTCAAAGATTAAAGAAAAACAAAAAAAAATTTAAAAATTAAAAAAAATATAAGAAAATTTAAGAAAAATATAAAAATTTGAAAAAATTAAAAAAAATTAAAAACATTTTTGAAATAAAAAGATAATACTTTTAAAAAATTTTAAAAAAATTTAGAAAAATTTTCAAAAATTAAAAAAAAATAAAAAAATTTAAAAATTAAAAAAAAAATTTAAAAATTAAAAAAAATTTTAAAAATTAAAAAAAAAATTTTAAAGTTAAAAAAAATTTAAAAATTAAAGAAAATTTTAAAAATTAAAAAAATTAAAAAATATAAATAATTTTTAAAAAAAATAAAAAGAAATTTAAAAATTAAAAAAAAAATTTAAAAATTAAAAAAAAATTTAAAAATTAAAAAAAAATTTAAATTAAAAAAAAATTTAAAAATTAAAAAAAAAAATTAAATTAAAAAAAAATTTTAAAATAAAAAAAATTTAAAAAATTTAAAAAATTTAAAAAATTAAAAAATATAAATAATTTTTAAAAAAAATAAAAAGAAATTTAAAAATTAAAAAAAATTAAAATAAAAATTTTAAAAAAATTTTAAAATTTAAAAAAAAATTATAAGAAAATTTAAAAAAAATTTAAAAATTTGAAAAAGTTAAAAAAATTTAAAACATTTTTGAAATAAAAAAATTATACTTTTAAAAAAATTTAAAAAAAAATTTAGAAAAATTTTCAAAAATTAAAAAAAAATAAAAAAATTTTAAAAATTAAAAAAAAATTTAAAAATTAAAAAAAAAAATTTAAAAATTAAGAAAAAAATTTAAAGTTATAAAAAATTTAAAAATTAAAAAAAATTAAATTAAAAAAATTAAAAGAATATAAATAATTTTAAAAAATTTTAAAAAATTAAAAAAAATTAAAAAAAATATAAGAAAATTTAAGAAAAATTAAAAAATTTGAAAATATTAAAAAAAATTAAAAACATTTTTGAAATAAAAAAATAATACTTTTAAAAATTTTTTAAGAAATTTAGAAAAATTTTCAAAAATTAAAAAAAAATAAAAAAATTTAAAAATTAAAAAAAAAATTTAAAAATTAAAAAAATTTTAAAAATTAAAAAAAAAATTTAAAGTTAAAAAAAATTTAAAAATTAAAAAAAATTTAAATTAAAAAAATTAAAAGAATATAAATAATTTTAAAAAAAAATTAAAAATTAAAAAAAATTTAAATAAAAATTTAAAAAAAAATTTTTAAAAAATTTTTTAAAAATTTTAAAAAAATTTGAAAAATTAAAAAAAAAATTTAAAAAATTTAAAAATTAAGAAAAAATTATAAGAAAATTTTAAAAAAAATTTAAAAGTTTGAAAAAATTAAAAAAATTAAAAAACATTTTTGAAATAAAAAAATAATAATTTTAAAAAAATTTAAAAAAATTTTAGAAAAATTAAAAAAAAAATAAAAAAAAATTAAAAATTAAAAAAAAAATTAAAAAATTTAAAAAAAAAATAAAAATTAAAGAAAATTTTAAAAATTAAAAAAATTAAAAAAATTAAAAAAATTAAAAAAATTAAAAAAATTAAAAAAATTAAAGAATATAAATAATTTTTTTAATTTTGTTAAAAAATTGAAACAAATTAAAAAAAAATTTTTTAATTTTTTAAAAAATTTAACTAAAAATAAAGCAATGAAATTTTTTAAAAAATTTTAAAAAATTTTAAAAAATTAAAAAAAAATTTAAAAAATTAAAAAAAAATTTTAAAAAAAATTTAAAATTGAAAAAAATTATAAGATAATTTAAAAAAAAATTTTAAAAATTAAA
The DNA here is from genome assembly GCF_050908995.1 of Andrena cerasifolii. NCBI lineage: Eukaryota > Metazoa > Arthropoda > Insecta > Hymenoptera > Andrenidae > Andrena > Andrena cerasifolii. Next base: position 10,878 of record NW_027487312.1, on the reverse strand, counting down.
ATAAAAGGAAAAAAATTAAAAAACATTTTTTGAAATAAAAAAATTATAATTTTTAAAAAAAATAAAAAAAATTTTAAAAATTAAAAAAAAATTTAAAAATTAAAAAAAATTTAAAAATTAAAAAAAAATTTAAAAATTAAAAAAAAATTTAAAAATTAAAAAAAAAATTTAAAGTTAAAAAAAATTTAAAAATTAAAAAAAAATTAAATTAAAAAGATTAAAAGAATATAAATAATTTTTAAAAAAAATTTAAAAATTAAAAAAAAATTAATATAAAAATTTAAAAAAAAAATTAAAAAAAAATTTTAAAACATTTAAAAAAAATTTTAAAAATTAAAAAAAAATTTAAAAATTAAAAAAAAATATAAGAAAATTTAAGAAAAATTTAAAAATTTGAAAAAATTAAAAAAAATTAAAAACATTTTGGAAATAAAAAAATAATACTTTTAAAAAATTTTTTAAAAAATTTATAAAAATTTTCAAAAATTAAAAAAAAATAAAAAAAATTTTAAAAATTAAAAAAAAATTTTAAAAATTAAAAAAAAATTAAAAATTACAAAAAAAATTTAAAAATTAAAAAAAAATTTAAAGTTAAAAAAAAATTTAAAAATTAAAAAAAAATTTTAAAAATTAAAAAAAAATTTTAAAGTTAAAAAAAATTTAAAAATTAAAAAAAATTAAAATAAAAATTTTAAAAAAAATGTTAAAAAATTTTTTTTTTAAATTTTTAAAAATATTTAAACATTAAAAAAAATTTTAAAAATTAAAAAAAATATATAAGAAAATTTAAAAAAAATTTAAAAATTTGAAAAAATTAAAAAAAATTAAAAACATTTTTGAAATAAAAAAATAATACTTTTAAAAAAATTAAAAAAAAAATTTAGAAAAATTTTCAAAAATTAAAAAAAAATAAAATAAAATTTCTTTAAAATTTTAAAAATTAAAAAACATTTTTTTACATAAAAAAATAATACTTTTAAATAAATTAAAAAAAAAATTTAGAAAAATTTTCGAAGATTAAAAAAAAAACAAAAAAAAATTTAAAAATTAAAAAAAATATAAGAAAATTTAAGAAAAATATAAAAATTTGAAAAAATTAAAAAAAATTAAAAACATTTTTGAAATAAAAAATAATACTTTTAAAAAAATTTTTAAAAAAATTTAGAAAAATTTTCAAAAATTAAAAAAAAATAAAAAAAAATTTAAAAATTAAAAAAAAATTTTTAAAAATTAAAAAAAAATTTTAAAAATTAAAAAAAATATAAGAAAATTTAAGAAAAATATAAAAATTTGAAAAAATTAAAAAAAATTAAAAACATTTTTGAAATAAAAAATAATACTTTTAAAAAAAATTAAAAAAAAAATTTAGAAAAATTTTCAAAAATTAAAAAAAAATAAAAAAAATTTTAAAAATTAAAAAAAATATAAGAAAATTTAAGAAAAATATAAAAATTTGAAAAAATTAAAAAAAATTAAAAACATTTTTGAAATAAAAAATAATACTTTTAAAAAAATTTTAAAAAAAATTTTAAAAATTAAAAAAAATATAAGAAAATTTAAAAAAAATTTAAAAATTTGAAAAAATTAAAAAAATTAAAAACATTTTTTAAATAAAAAAATAATACTTTTAAAAAAATTTAAAAAAAAATTTAGGAAAATTTTCAAAAATTTAAAAATTAACAAAAAAATTTAAAAATTAAAAAAAAATTTTAAAAATTAAAAAAAAAAATTTAAAGTTAAAAAAATTTAAAAATTAAAAAAAATTTAAATTAACAAATTAAAAGAATATAAATAATTTTTTAAAAAAAAATTAAAAATTAAAAAAAAATTAAAATAAAAATTTTAAAAAAAAATTTAAAAATTTTTTAAAAATATTTAAAAATTAAAAAAAAATTTAAAAATTAAAAAAAATATATATGAAAATTTAAAAAAAATTAAAAAATTTGAAAAAATTAAAAAAATTAAAAACATTTTTGAAATAAAAAATAATACTTTTAAAAAAATTTTTAAAAAAATTTAGAAAAATTTTCAAAAATTAAAAAAAAATAAAAAAAATTTTAAAAATTAAAAAAAAAATTTTAAAAATTATAAAAAAAATTTAAAAATTAAAAAAAAAATTTTAAAAATTAAAAAAAAAATTTTAAAGTTAAAAAAAAATTTAAAAATTAAAGAAAATTTTAAAAATTAAAAAAATTAAAAAAATTAAAAAAATTAAAATAATTAAAAGAATATAAATAATTTTTTAAAAAAAATTTAAAAATTAAAAAAAAAATAAAAAAAAAATAAAAATTAAAAAATAAAAAAAAAAAAAAATTTAAAAAAAAAAATAAAAATTAAAGAAAATTTTAAAAATTAAAAAAATTAAAAAAATTAAAAAAATTAAAAAAATTAAAGAATATAAATAATTTTTTAATTTTGTTAAAAAATTGAAACAAATTAAAAAAAAAATTTTAATTTTTTAAAAAATTTAACTAAAAATAAAGCAATGAATTTTTTTAAAAAATTTTAAAAAATTTTAAAACATTTAAAAAAAATGTTAAAAATTAAAAAAAAATTTAAAAATTAAAAAAAAATATAAGAAAATTTAAGAAAAATTTAAAAATTTGAAAAAATTAAAAAAAATTAAAAACATTTTGGAAATAAAAAAATAATACTTTTAAAAATTTTTTTAAAAAATTTATAAAAATTTTCAAAAATTAAAAAAAAATAAAAAAAATTTTAAAAATTAAAAAAAATTTTTAAAAATTAAAAAAAAAATTAAAAATTAAAAAAAATTTAAAAATTAAAAAAAAAATTTAATGTTAAAAAAAAATTTAAAAATTAAAAAAAAATTTTAAAAATTAAAAAAAATTTTAAAGTTAAAAAAAATTTAAAAATTAAAAAAAAAAAAAAATTAAAATAAAAATTTAAAAAAAATGTTAAAAAAATTTTTTTTTAAATTTTTAAAAATATTTAAACATTAAAAAAAATTTTAAAAATTAAAAAAAAATATATAAGAAAATTTAAAAAAAATTTAAAAATTTGAAAAAATTAAAAAAAATTAAAAACATTTTTGAAATAAAAAAATAATACTTTTAAAAAAATTAAAAAAAAAAATTAGAAAAATTTTCAAAAATTAAAAAAAAATAAAATAAAATTTCTTTAAAATTTTAAAAATTAAAAAACATTTTTTTACATAAAAAAATAATACTTTTAAATAAATTAAAAAAAAAATTTAGAAAAATTTTCAAAGATTAAAAAAAAACAAAAAAAAATTTAAAAATTAAAAAAAATATAAGAAAATTTAAGAAAAATATAAAAATTTGAAAAAATTAAAAAAAATTAAAAACATTTTTGAAATAAAAAGATAATACTTTTAAAAAATTTTAAAAAAATTTAGAAAAATTTTCAAAAATTAAAAAAAAATAAAAAAATTTAAAAATTAAAAAAAAAATTTAAAAATTAAAAAAAATTTTAAAAATAAAAAAAAAAATTTTAAAGTTAAAAAAAATTTAAAAATTAAAAAAAAATTAAAATAACAATTTTAAAAAAAAATGTTAAAAAATTTTTTTAAAAATTAAAAAAAAAATTTTAAAGTTAAAAAAAAATTTAAAAATTAAAGAAAATTTAAATTAAAAAAAAATTTAAAAATTAAAAAAAAAATTAAATTAAAAAAAAATTTTAAAATAAAAAAAATTTTAAAAATTTAAAAAATTTAAAAAATTAAAAAATATAAATAATTTTAAAAAAAAAATAAAAAGAAATTTAAAAATTAAAAAAAAATTAAAATAAAAATTTTAAAAAAATTTTAAAATTTAAAAAAAAATTATAAGAAAATTTAAAAAAAATTTAAAAATTTGAAAAAGTTAAAAAAATTTAAAACATTTTTGAAATAAAAAAATAATACTTTTAAAAAAATTTAAAAAAAAATTTAGAAAAATTTTCAAAAATTAAAAAAAAATAAAAAAATTTTAAAAATTAAAAAAAAAATTTAAAAAAAAAAATTTAAAAATTAAACAAAAAAATTTTAAAATTAAGAAAAAAATTTAATGTTATAAAAAATTTAAAAATTAAAAAAAATTAAATTAAAAAAATTAAAAGAATATAAATAATTTTAAAAAATTTTAAAAAATTAAAAAAAAATTAAAAAAAATATAAGAAAATTTAAGAAAAATTTAAAAATTTGAAAATATTAAAAAAAATTAAAAACATTTTTGAAATAAAAAAATAATACTTTTAAAAAATTTTTAAAAAATTTAGAAAAATTTTCAAAAATTAAAAGAAAATAAAAAAATTTAAAAATTAAGAAAAAAATTTAAAAATTAAAAAAAATTTTAAAAATTAAAAAAAAAATTTAAAGTTAAAAAAAATTTAAAAATTAAAAAAAATTTAAATTAAAAAAATTAAAAGAATATAAATAATTTTAAAAAAAAATTTAAAAAAAATTAAAATAACAATTTAAAAAAAAAATGTTAAAAAAATTTTTTTACAAATTTTTAAATATATTTAAAAATTAAAAAAAAATTTAAAAATTAAATAAAATATATAAGAAAATTTAAAAAAAATTTAAAAATTTGAAAAAATTAAAAAAAATTAAAAACATTTATGATATAAAAAAATAATACTTTTAAAAAAATTAAAAAAAAAATTTAGAAAAATTTTCAGAAATTAAAAAAAAATAAAAAAAAATTTTAAAAATTAAAAAAAAAATTTAAAAATTAAAAAAAATATAAGAAAATTTAAAAAAAATTTAAAAATTTGAAAAAATTAAAAAAATTAAAAACATTTTTTAAATAAAAAATAATACTTTTAAAAAAATTTAAAAAAAAATTTAGAAAAATTTTCAAAAATTTAAAAATTCAAAAAAAAATTTAAAAATTAAAAAAAAATTTTAAAAATTAAAAAAAAAAATTTAAAGTTAAAAAAATTTAAAAATTAAAAAAAATTTAAATTAAAGAAATTAAAAGAATATAAATAATTTTTTTAAAAAAAAATTAAAAATTAAAAAAAAATTAAAATAAAAATTTAAAAAAAAAATTTAACAAATTTTTAAAAATATTTAAAAATTAAAAAAAAATTTAAAAATTAAAAAAAATATATATGAAAATTTAAAAAAAATTAAAAAATTTGAAAAATTAAAAAAATAATAACATTTTAGAAATAAAAAATAATACTTTTAAAAAAATTTTTAAAAAAATTTAGAAAAATTTTCAAAAATTAAAAAAAAATAAAAAAAATTTTAAAAATTAAAAAAAAAATTTTAAAAATTATAAAAAAAATTTAAAAATTTTTTTAAATTTTTAAAAACATTTAAACATTAAAAAAAATTTTAAAAATTAAAAAAAATATATAAGAAAATTTAAAAAAAATTTAAAAATTTGAAAAAATTAAAAAAAATTAAAAACATTTTTGAAATAAAAAAATAATACTTTTAAAAAAATTAAAAAAAAAATTTAGAAAAATTTTCAAAAATTAAAAAAAAATAAAATAAAATTTCTTTAAAATTTTAAAAATTAAAAAACATTTTTTTAAATAAAAAAATAATACTTTTAAATAAATTAAAAAAAAATTTAGAAAAATTTTCAAAGATTAAAAAAAAACAAAAAAAAATTTAAAAATTAAAAAAAATATAAGAAAATTTAAGAAAAATATAAAAATTTGAAAAAATTAAAAAAAATTAAAAACATTTTTGAAATAAAAAGATAATACTTTTAAAAATTTTAAAAAAATTTAGAAAATTTTCAAAAATTAAAAAAAAATAAAAAAATTTAAAAATTAAAAAAAAAATTTAAAAATTAAAAAAAATTTTAAAAATTAAAAAAAAAATTTTAAAGTTAAAAAAAATTTAAAAATTAAAAAAAAATTAAAATAACAATTTTAAAAAAAAATGTTAAAAAATTTTTTTAAAAATTAAAAAAAAATTTTTAAAGTTAAAAAAAAATTTAAAAATTAAAGAAAATTTTAAAAATTAAAAAAATTAAAAAAATTAAAAAAATTAAAAAAATTAAAAAATATAAATAATTTTAAAAAAAAATAAAAAGAAATTTAAAAATTAAAAAAAAAATTTAAAAATTAAAAAAAAAATTCAAAATTAAAAAGAAAATTTAAATTAAAAAAAAATTTAAAAATTAAAAAAAAAATTAAATTAAAAAAAAATTTTAAAATAAAAAAAATTTTAAAAATTTAAAAAATTTAAAAAATTAAAAAATATAAATAATTTTTAAAAAAAATAAAAAGAAATTTAAAAATTAAAAAAAATTAAAATAAAAATTTTTAAAAAATTTTAAAATTTAAAAAAAAATTATAAGAAAATTTAAAAAAAATTTAAAAATTTGAAAAAGTTAAAAAAATTTAAAACATTTTTGAAATAAAAAAATAATACTTTTAAAAAAATTTAAAAAAAAATTTAGAAAAATTTTCAAAAATTAAAAAAAAATAAAAAAAATTTTAAAAATTAAAAAAAAAATTTAAAAAAAAAAAATTTAAAAATTAAACAAAAAAACTTTAAAATTAAGAAAAAAATTTAAAGTTATAAAAAATTTAAAAATTAAAAAAAATTAAATTAAAAAAATTAAAAGAATATAAATAATTTTAAAAAATTTTAAAAAATTAAAAAAAATTAAAAAAAATATAAGAAAATTTAAGAAAAATTTAAAAATTTGAAAATATTAAAAAAAATTAAAAACATCTTTGAAATAAAAAAATAATACTTTTAAAAAATTTTTAAAAAATTTAGAAAAATTTTCAAAAATTAAAAGAAAATAAAAAAATTTAAAAATTAAAAAAAAAATTTAAAAATTAAAAAAAATTTTAAAAATTAAAAAAAAAATTTAAAGTTAAAAAAAATTTAAAAATTAAAAAAAAATTTAAATTAAAAAAATTAAAAGAATATAAATAATTTTTAAAAAAAATTAAAAAAAAATTAAAATAACAATTTTAAAAAAAAATGTTAAAAAAAATTTTTTAAAAATTTTTAAATATATTTAAAAATTAAAAAAAAATTTAAAAATTAAATAAAATATATAAGAAAATTAAAAAAAATTTAAAAATTTGAAAAAATTAAAAAAAATTAAAAACATTTATGAAATAAAAAAATAATACTTTTAAAAAAATTAAAAAAAAAATTTAGAAAATTTTCAGAAATTAAAAAAAAATAAAAAAAAATTTTAAAAATTAAAAAAAAATTTTAAAAATTAAAAAAAATATAAGAAAATTTAAAAAAAATTTAAAAATTTGAAAAAATTAAAAAAATTAAAAACATTTTTTAAATAAAAAAAATAATACTTTTAAAAAAATTTAAAAAAAAATTTAGAAAAATTTTCAAAAATTTAAAAATTCAAAAAAAAATTTAAAAATTAAAAAAAAATTTTAAAAATTAAAAAAAAAAATTTAAAGTTAAAAAAATTTAAAAATTAAAAAAAATTTAAATTAAAAAAATTAAAAGAATATAAATATTTTTTTTTTAAAAAAATTAAAAATTAAAAAAAAATTAAAATAAAAATTTAAAAAAAAAATTTAACAAATTTTTAAAAATATTTAAAAATTAAAAAAAAATTTAAAAATTAAAAAAAATATATATGAAAATTTAAAAAAAATTAAAAAATTTGAAAAATTAAAAAAAATAAAAACATTTTAGAAATAAAAAATAATACTTTTAAAAAAATTTTTAAAAAATTTAGAAAAATTTTCAAAAATTAAAAAAAAATAAAAAAATTTTAAAAATTAAAAAAAATATAAGAAAATTTAAGAAAAATATAAAAATTTGAAAAAATTAAAAAAAATTAAAAACATTTTTGAAATAAAAAGATAATACTTTTAAAAAATTTTAAAAAAATTTAGAAAAATTTTCAAAAATTAAAAAAAAATAAAATAAAATTTCTTTAAAATTTTAAAAATTAAAAAACATTTTTTTAAATAAAAAAATAATACTTTTAAATAAATTAAAAAAAAATTTAGAAAAATTTTCAAAGATTAAAAAAAAACAAAAAAAAATTTAAAAATTAAAAAAAATATAAGAAAATTTAAGAAAAATATAAAAATTTGAAAAAATTAAAAAAAATTAAAAACATTTTTGAAATAAAAAGATAATACTTTTAAAAAATTTTAAAAAAATTTAGAAAAATTTTCAAAAATTAAAAAAAAATAAAAAAATTTAAAAATTAAAAAAAAAATTTAAAAATTAAAAAAAATTTTAAAAATTAAAAAAAAATTTTAAAGTTAAAAAAAATTTAAAAATTAAAAAAAAATGTTAAAAAAATTTTTTTAAAAATTAAAAAAAAATTATTAAAGTTAAAAAAAATTTAAAAATTAAAGAAAATTTTAAAAATTAAAAAAATTAAAAAAATTAAAAAAATTAAAAAATATAAATAATTTTTAAAAAAAATAAAAAGAAATTTAAAAATTAAAAAAAAAATTTAAAAATTAAAAAAAAATTTAAAAATTAAAAAAAAAATTTAAATTAAAAAAAAATTTAAAAATTAAAAAAAAAATTAAATTAAAAAAAAATTTTAAAATAAAAAAATTTTTAAAAATTTAAAAAATTTAAAAAATTAAAAAATATAAATTATTTTTAAAAAAAATAAAAAGAAATTTAAAAATTAAAAAAAATTAAAATAAAAATTTTAAAAAAATTTTAAAATTTAAAAAAAAATTATAAGAAAATTTAAAAAAAATTTAAAAATTTGAAAAAGTTAAAAAAATTTAAAACATTTTTGAAATAAAAAAATAATACTTTTAAAAAAATTTTTAAAAAAATTTAGAAAAATTTTCAAAAATTAAAAAAAAATAAAAAAAATTTAAAAATTAAAAAAAAAATTAAAAAAATAAAAAATTAAAAAAAAAATTTAAAAATTAAGAAAAAAATTTAAAGTTATAAAAAATTTAAAAATAAAAAAAAATTAAATTAAAAAAATTAAAAGAATATAAATAATTTTAAAAAATTTTAAAGAATTAAAAAAAATTAAAAAAAATATAAGAAAATTTAAGAAAAATTTAAAAATTTGAAAATATTAAAAAAAATTAAAAACATTTTTGAAATAAAAAAATAATACTTTTAAAAAATTTTTAAAAAATTTAGAAAAATTTTCAAAAATTAAAAAAAATAAAAAAATTTAAAAATTAAAAAAAAAATTTAAAAATTAAAAAAAATTTTAAAATTAAAAAAAAAATTTAAAGTTAAAAAAAATTTAAAAATTAAAAAAAATTTAAATTAAAAAATTAAAAGAATATAAATAATTTAAAAAAAAAATTAAAAATTAAAAAAAATTAAAATAACAATTTTAAAAAAAAATGTTAAAAAAAAATTTTTTAAATTTTTTAAAAATATTTAAAAATTAAAAAAAATTTTAAAAATTAAATAAAATATATAAGAAAATTTAAAAAAAAATTTAAAAATTTGAAAAAATTAAAAAAAATTAAAAACATTTATGAAATAAAAAAATAATACTTTTAAAAAAATTAAAAAAAAAATTTAGAAAAATTTTCAAAAATTAAAAAAAAATAAAAAAAAATTTTAAAAATTAAAAAAAAATTTTAAAAATTAAAAAAAATATAAGAAAATTTAAAAAAAATTTAAAAATTTGAAAAAATTAAAAAAATTAAAAACATTTTTTAAATAAAAAAATAATACTTTTAAAAAAATTTAAAAAAAAATTTAGGGAAATTTTCAAAAATTTAAAAATTAAAAAAAAAATTTAGAAATTAAAAAAAATTTTAAAAATTAAAAAAAAAAATTTAAAGTTAAAAAAATTTAAAAATTAAAAAAAATTTAAATTAAAAAAATTAAAAGAATATAAATAATTTTTAAAAAAAAAAATTAAAAATTAAAAAAAAATTAAAATAAAAATTTAAAAAAAAATTTAAAAATTTTTTAAAAATATTTAAAAATTAAAAAAAAATTTAAAAATTAAAAAAAATATATATGAAAATTTAAAAAAAATTAAAAAATTTGAAAAAATTAAAAAAATTAAAAACATTTTTGAAATAAAAAATAATACTTTTAAAAAAATTTAAAAAAAAATTTAGAAAAATTTTCAAAAATTAAAAAAAAATAAAAAAAATTTTAAAAATTAAAAATTTTTTTTAAAAATTATAAAAAAAATTTAAAAATTAAAAAAAAAATTTTAAAAATTAAAAAAAAAATTTTAAAGTTAAAAAAAAATTAAAAATTAAAGAAAATTTTAAAAATTAAAAAATTAAAAAATTAAAAATAAAATATTAAAAATATAAATAATTTTTAAAAAAAAATTTAAAAATTAAAAAAAAAATAAAAAAAATTAAAAAATTTAAAAAAAAAAATAAAAATTAAAGAAAATTTTAAAAATTAAAAAAATTAAAAAAATTAAAAAAATTAAAAAAATTAAAAAAATTAAAGAATATAAATAATTTTTTTAATTTTGTTAAAAAATTGAAACAAATTAAAAAAAAAATTTTAATTTTTTAAAAAATTTAACTAAAAATAAAGCAATGAAATTTTTTAAAAAATTTTAAAAAATTTTAAAAAATTAAAAAAAAAATTTTAAAAAAATTTAAAATTGAAAAAAATTATAAGAAAATTTTAAAAAAATTTAAAATAAAAGTAAAAAAATTAAAAAACATTTTTTGAAATAAAAAAATTATAATTTTTAAAAAAAATAAAAAGAAATTTAAAAATTAAAAAAAAATTTAAAAATTAAAAAAAATTTAAAAATTAAAAAAAAATTTAAAAATTAAAAAAAATTTAAAAATTAAAAAAAAAATTTAAAGTTTAAAAAAAATTTAAAAATTAAAAAAAAATTAAAAAACATAAATAAAATTTTTTTAAAAAAAATTGTTAAAAAATTAAAACAAAATTTAAAAAAAAAAATTTTTAAATTTAAAAAAATTTTAAAAAATTGAAAAAAAAAAATATAAATAATTTTT
>NW_027487311.1:0-16225 GCF_050908995.1 Andrena cerasifolii | reverse complement strand
CTCGTTTTACTCGTTTTACTCGTTTTACTCGTTTTACTCGTTTCACTCGTTTCACTCGTTTCACTCGTTTCACTCGTTTCACTCGTTCCTCGTTTCACTCGTTTCACTCGTTTCACTCGTTTCACTCGTTTCACTCGTTTCACTCGTTTCACTCGTTTCACTCGTTTCACTCGTTTCACTCGTTTTACTCGTTTTACTCGTTTTACTCGTTTTACTCGTTTTACTCGTTTTACACGTTTTACTCGTTTTACTCGTTTTACTCGTTTTACTCGTTTTACTCGTTTTACTCGTTTTACTCGTTTTACTCGTTTTAATCGCTTTACTCGTTTTAATCGCTTTACTCGCTTTACTCGCTTTACTCCTTTTACTCGTTTTACTCGTTTTACTCGTTTTACTCGTTTTACTCGTTTTACTCGTTTTACTCGTTTTACTCGTTTTACTCGTTTTACTCGTTTCACTCGTTTTACTCGTTTTACTCGTTTTACTCGTTTCACTGGTTTTACTCGTTTTACTCGATTTACTCGTTTTACTCGTTTTACTCGTTTTACTCGTTTTACTCGTTTTACTCGTTTTACTAGTTTTACTCGTTTTAATCGTTTTACTCGTTTTACTCGTTTTACTCGTTTCACTCGTTTTAATCGTTTTACTCGTTTTACTCGTTTTCCTCGTTTTACTCGTTTTACTCGTTTTACTCGTTTTACTCGTTTTACTCGTTTTACTCGTTTTACTCGTTTTACTCGTTTTACTCGTTTTACTCGTTTTACTCGTTTTACTCGTTTTACTCGTTTTACTCGTTTTACTCGTTTTACTCGTTTTACTCGTTTCACTCGTTTCACTCGTTTCACTCGTTTCACTCGTTTCACTCGTTTCACTCGTTTCACTCGTTTTACTCGTTTCACTCGTTTTACTCGTTTCACTCGTTTTACTCGTTTTACTCGTTTTACTCGTTTTACTCGTTTTACTCGTTTTACTCGTTTTACTCGTTTTAATCGTTTTACTCGTTTTAATCGTTTTACTCGTTTTACTCGTTTTACTCGTTTCACTCGTTTCACTCGTTTGACTCGTTTCACTCGTTTTACTCGTTTCCCTCGTTTTACTCGTTTTGCTCGTTTTACTCGTTTTACTCGTTTTGCTCGTTTTACTCGTTTTACTCGTTTTACTCGTTTTACTCGTTTTACTCGTTTTACTCGTTTTACTCGTTTTACTCGTTTTACTCGTTTTACTCGTTTTACTCGTTTTACTCGTTTTACTCGTTTTACTCGTTTTACTCGTTTTACTCGTTTTACTCGTTTTACTCGTTTTACTCGTTTTACTCGTTTTACTCGTTTTACTCGTTTTACTCGTTTTACTCGTTTTACTCGTTTTACTCGTTTTACTCGTTTTACTCGTTTTACTCGTTTTACTCGTTTTACTCGTTTTACTCGTTTTACTCGTATTACTCGTTTTACTCGTATTACTCGTTTTACTCGTTTTACTCGTTTCACTCGTTTTACTCGTTTTACTCGTTTTACTCGTTTTACTCGTTTCACTCGTTTTACTCGTTTCACTCGTTTTACTCGTTTCACTCGTTTTACTCGTTTTACTCGTTTTACTCCTTTTACTCGTTTTACTCCTTTTACTCGTTTTACTCCTTTTACTGGTTTTACTCCTTTTACTGGTTTTACTCGTTTTACTCGTTTTACTCGTTTTACTCGTTTCACTCGTTTCACTCGTTTCACTCGTTTTACTCGTTTTACTCGTTTTACTCGTTTTACTCGTTTTACTCGTTTTACTCGTTTTACTCGTTTTACTCGTTTTACTCGTTTTACTCGTTTTACACGTTTTACTCGTTTTACTCGTTTTACTCGTTTTACTCGTTTTACTCGTTTTACTCGTTTTACTCGTTTTACTCGTTTTACTCGTTTTACTCGTTTTACTCGTTTTACTCGTTTTACTCGTTTTACTCGTTTTACTCGTTTTACTCGTTTTACTCGTTTTACTCGTTTTACTCGTTTTACTCGTTTTACTCGTTTTACTCGTTTTACTCGTTTTACTCGTTTTACTCGTTTTACTCGTTTCACTCGTTTTACTCGTTTCACTCGTTTTACTCGTTTCACTCGTTTTACTCGTTTCACTCGTTTTACTCGTTTCACTCCTTTTACTCGTTTTACTCCTTTTACTCCTTTTACTCGTTTTACTCCTTTTACTGGTTTTACTCGTTTTACTCGTTTTACTCGTTTTACTCGTTTTACTCGTTTTACTCGTTTTACTCGTTTTACTCGTTTTACTCGTTTTACTCGTTTTACTCGTTTTACTCGTTTTACTCGTTTTACTCGTTTCACTCGTTTCACTCGTTTCACTCGTTTCACTCGTTTCACTCGTTTTACTCGTTTTACTCGTTTTACTAATTTTACTCGTTTTACTCGTTTTACTCGTTTTACTCGTTTTACTCGTTTTACTCGTTTTACTCGTTTTACTCGTTTTACTCGTTTTACTCGTTTTACTCGTTTTACTCGTTTTACTCGTTTTACTCGTTTTACTCGTTTTACTCGTTTTACTCGTTTTACTCGTTTTACTCGTTTTACTCGTTTTACTCGTTTTACTCGTTTTACTCGTTTTACTCGTTTTACTCGTTTTACTCGTTTTACTCGTTTTACTCGCTTTACTCGTTTTACTCGTTTTACTCGTTTTACTCGTTTTTCTCCTTTTTCTCGTTTTACTAATTTTACTCGTTTTACTCGTTTTACTCGTTTTACTCGTTTTACTCGCTTTACTCGTTTTACTCGTTTTACTCGTTTTACTCGTTTTACTCGTTTTACTCGTTTTACCCGTTTTACTCGATTTACTCGTTTTACTCGTTTTACTCGTTTTACTAGTTTTACTCGTTTTACTAGTTTTACTCGTTTTACTCGTTTTACTCGTTTTACTCGTTTTACTCGTTTTACTAGTTTTACTCGTTTTACTCGTTTCACTCGTTTCACTCGTTTCACTCGTTTCACTCGTTTTACTCGTTTTACTCGTTTTACTCGTTTTACTCGTTTTACTCGTTTTACTCGTTTTACTCGTTTTACTCGTTTTACTCGTTTTACTCGTTTTACTCGTTTTAATCGCTTTACTCGTTTTAATCGCTTTACTCGCTTTACTCGCTTTACTCGTTTTACTCGTTTTACTCGTTTTACTCGTTTTACTCGTTTTACTCGTTTTACTCGTTTTACTCGTTTTACTCGTTTTACTCGTTTTACTCGTTTTACTCGTTTTACTCGTTTTACTCGTTTTACTCGTTTTACTCGTTTTACTCGTTTTACTCGTTTTACTCGTTTTACTCGTTTTACTCGTTTTACTCGTTTTAATCGTTTTACTCGTTTCACTCGTTTCACTCGTTTCACTCGTTTCACTCGTTTTACTCGTTTTACTCGTTTTACTCGTTTTACTCGTTTTACTCGTTTTACTCGTTTTACTCGTTTTACTCGTTTTACTCGTTTTACTCGTTTTACTCGTTTCACTAGTTTTGCTCGTTTCACTAGTTTTGCTCGTTTTACTAGTTTTGCTCGTTTTACTAGTTTTGCTCGTTTTACTCGTTTTACTCGTTTTACTCGTTTTACTCGTTTTACTCGTTTTTCTCGTTTTACTCGTTTTAATCGCTTTACTCGTTTTACTCGTTTTACTCGCTTTACTCGCTTTACTCTTTTTACTCGTTTTACTAGTTTTGCTCGTTTTACTAGTTTTGCTCGTTTTACTAGTTTTGCTCGTTTTACTAGTTTTGCTCGTTTTACTAGTTTTGCTCGTTTTACTCGTTTTACTCGTTTTACTCGTTTTACTCGTTTTACTCGTTTTACTCGTTTTACTCGTTTGACTCGTTTTACTCGTTTTACTCGTTTTACTCGTTTACTCGTTTTACTCGTTTTACTCGTTTTACTCGTTTTACTCGTTTTACTCGTTTCACTCGTTTTACTCGTTTCACTCGTTTCACTCGTTTTACTCGTTTCACTCGTTTTACTCGTTTCACTCGTTTTACTCCTTTTACTCGTTTTACTCCTTTTACTCGTTTTACTCCTTTTACTCCTTTTACTCCTTTTACTCCTTTTACTCGTTTTACTCCTTTTACTCGTTTTACTCCTTTTACTCCTTTTACTCCTTTTACTCCTTTTACTGGTTTTACTCCTTTTACTGGTTTTACTCCTTTTACTCGTTTTACTCGTTTTACTCGTTTTACTCGTTTCACTCGTTTCACTCGTTTCACTCGTTTCACTCGTTTCACTCGTTTTACTCGTTTTACTCGTTTTACTCGTTTTACTCGTTTTACTCGTTTTACTCGTTTTACTCGTTTTACTCGTTTTACTCGTTTTACTCGTTTTACTCGTTTTACTCGTTTTACTCGTTTTACTCGTTTTACTCGTTTTACTCGTTTTACTCGTTTTACTCCTTTTACTCGTTTTACTCGTTTTACTCGTTTTACTCGTTTTACTCCTTTTACTCCTTTTACTCGTTTTACTCGTTTTACTCGTTTTACTCGTTTTACTCGTTTTACTCGTTTTACTCGTTTCACTCGTTTTACTCGTTTTACTCGTTTCACTCGTTTTACTCGTTTTACTCGTTTTACTCGTTTTACTCGTTTTACCCGTTTTACTCGTTTTACTCGTTTTACTCGTTTTACTCGTTTTACTCGTTTTACTCGTTTTACTCGTTTTACTCGTTTTACTCGTTTTACTCGTTTTACTCGTTTTACTCGTTTTACTCGTTTTACTCGTTTTACTCGTTTTACTCGTTTTACTCGTTTCACTCGTTTTACTCGTTTCACTCGTTTTACTCGTTTCACTCGTTTTACTCGTTTTACTCCTTTTACTCGTTTTACTCCTTTTACTCGTTTTACTCCTTTTACTCCTTTTACTCGTTTTACTCCTTTTACTGGTTTTACTCGTTTTACTCGTTTTACTCGTTTTACTCGTTTTACTCGTTTTACTCGTTTTACTCGTTTTACTCGTTTTACTCGTTTTACTCGTTTTACTCGTTTTACTCGTTTTACTCGTTTTACTCGTTTTACTCGTTTTACTCGTTTCACTCGTTTCACTCGTTTCACTCGTTTCACTCGTTTTACTCGTTTTACTCGTTTTACTCGTTTTACTCGTTTTACTCGTTTTACTAATTTTACTCGTTTTACTCGTTTTACTCGTTTTACTCGTTTTACTCGTTTTACTCGTTTTACTCGTTTTACTCGTTTTACTCGTTTTACTTGTTTTACTCGTTTTACTCGTTTTACTCGTTTTACTCGTTTTACTCGTTTTACTCGTTTTACTCGTTTCACTCGTTTTACTCGTTTCACTCGTTTCACTCGTTTTACTCGTTTCACTCGTTTTACTCGTTTCACTCGTTTTACTCGTTTTACTCGTTTTACTCGTTTTACTCGTTTTACTCGTTTTACTCCTTTTACTCGTTTTACTCCTTTTACTCCTTTTACTCGTTTTACTCCTTTTACTGGTTTTACTCGTTTTACTCGTTTTACTCGTTTTACTCGTTTTACTCGTTTTACTCGTTTTACTCGTTTCACTCGTTTCACTCGTTTCACTCGTTTCACTCGTTTCACTCGTTTTACTCGTTTTACTCGTTTTACTCGTTTTACTCGTTTTACTCGTTTTACTCGTTTTACTCGTTTCACTCGTTTTACTCGTTTTACTCGTTTTACTCGTTTTACTCGTTTTACACGTTTTACTCGTTTTACTCGTTTTACTCGTTTTACTAGTTTTGCTCGTTTTACTCGTTTTACTCGTTTTACTCGTTTTACTCGTTTTACTCGTTTTACTCGTTTTACTCGTTTTACTCGTTTTACTCGTTTTACTAATTTTACTCGTTTTACTCGTTTTACTCGTTTTACTCGTTTTACTCGTTTTACTCGTTTTACTCGTTTTACTCGTTTTACTCGTTTTACTCGTTTTACTCGTTTTACTCGTTTTACTCGTTTTACTCGTTTTACTCGTTTTACTCGTTTTACTCGTTTTACTCGTTTTACTCGTTTTACTCGTTTTACTCGTTTTACTCGTTTTACTCGTTTTACTCGTTTTACTCGTTTTACTCGTTTTACTCGTTTTACTCGTTTTACTCGTTTTACTCGTTTTACTCGTTTTACTCGTTTCACTCGTTTTACTCGTTTTACTCGTTTTACTCGTTTTACTCGTTTTACTCCTTTTACTCCTTTTACTCGTTTTACTCCTTTTACTCCTTTTACTCGTTTTACTCCTTTTACTGGTTTTACTCGTTTTACTCGTTTTACTCGTTTCACTCGTTTGACTCGTTTTACTCGTTTTACTCGTTTTACTCGTTTTACTCGTTTTACTCGTTTTACTCGTTTTACTCGTTTTACTCGTTTTACTCGTTTCACTCGTTTCACTCGTTTCACTCGTTTCACTCGTTTCACTCGTTTTACTCGTTTTACTCGTTTTACTCGTTTTACTCGTTTTACTCGTTTTACTCGTTTTACTCGTTTTACTCGTTTTACTCGTTTTACTCGTTTTAATCGTTTTACTCGTTTTACTCGTTTTACACGTTTTACTCGTTTTACTCGTTTTACTCGTTTTACTCGTTTTACTCGTTTTACTAGTTTTGCTCGTTTTACTAGTTTTGCTCGTTTTACTCGTTTTACTCGTTTTACTCGTTTTACTCGTTTTACTCGTTTTACTCGTTTTACTCATTTTACTCGTTTTACTCGTTTTACTCGTTTTACTCGTTTTACTCGTTTTACTAATTTTACTCGTTTTACTCGTTTTACTCGTTTTACTCGTTTTACTCGTTTTACTCGTTTTAATCGTTTTACTCGTTTTACTCGTTTTACTCGTTTTACTCGTTTTACTCGTTTTACTCATTTTACTCGTTTTACTCGTTTTAATCGTTTTACTCGTTTTAATCGTTTTACTCGTTTCACTCGTTTCACTCGTTTCACTCGTTTCACTCGTTTCACTCGTTTCACTCGTTTCACTCGTTTCACTCGTTTCACTCGTTTCACTCGTTTCACTCGTTTCACTCGTTTCACTCGTTTTACTCGTTTTACTCGTTTTACTCGTTTTACTCGTTTTACTCGTTTTACTCGTTTTACTCGTTTTACTCGTTTCACTAGTTTTGCTCGTTTCACTAGTTTTGCTCGTTTTACTAGTTTTGCTCGTTTTACTAGTTTTGCTCGTTTTACTCGTTTTACTCGTTTTACTCGTTTTACTCGTTTTACTCGTTTTTCTCGTTTTACTCGTTTTAATCGCTTTACTCTTTTTACTCGCTTTACTCTTTTTGCTCGTTTACTAGTTTTGCTCGTTTTACTAGTTTTGCTCGTTTTACTAGTTTTGCTCGTTTTACTAGTTTTGCTCGTTTTACTCGTTTTACTCGTTTTACTCGTTTTACTCGTTTTACTCGTTTTACTCGTTTTACTCGTTTTACTCGTTTTACTCGTTTACTCGTTTTACTCGTTTTACTCGTTTTACTCGTTTTACTCGTTTTACTCGTTTTACTCGTTTCACTCGTTTTACTCGTTTCACTCGTTTCACTCGTTTTACTCGTTTCACTCGTTTTACTCGTTTCACTCGTTTTACTCCTTTTACTCGTTTTACTCCTTTTACTCGTTTTACTCCTTTTACTCGTTTTACTCGTTTTACTCGTTTTACTCGTTTTACTCGTTTTACTCGTTTTACTCGTTTTACTCGTTTTACTCGTTTTACTCGTTTTACTCGTTTTACTCCTTTTACTCGTTTTACTCGTTTTACTCCTTTTACTCCTTTTACTCCTTTTACTCCTTTTACTCCTTTTACTCCTTTTACTCGTTTTACTCGTTTTACTCGTTTTACTCGTTTTACTCGTTTTACTCGTTTTACTCGTTTTACTCGTTTTACTCGTTTCACTCGTTTTACTCGTTTTACTCGTTTTACTCGTTTTACTCGTTTCACTCGTTTCACTCGTTTCACTCGTTTCACTCGTTTCACTCGTTTCACTCGTTTTACTCGTTTTACTCGTTTTACTCGTTTTACTCGTTTTACTCGTTTTACTAATTTTACTCGTTTTACTCGTTTTACTCGTTTTACTCGTTTTACTCGTTTTACTCGTTTTACTCGTTTTACTCGTTTTACTCGTTTTACTCGTTTTACTCGTTTTACTCGTTTTACTCGTTTTACTCGTTTTACTCGTTTTACTCGTTTTACTCGTTTTACTCGTTTCACTCGTTTTACTCGTTTCACTCGTTTCACTCGTTTTACTCGTTTCACTCGTTTTACTCGTTTCACTCGTTTTACTCGTTTTACTCGTTTTACTCGTTTTACTCGTTTTACTCGTTTTACTCCTTTTACTCGTTTTACTCCTTTTACTCCTTTTACTCGTTTTACTCCTTTTACTGGTTTTACTCGTTTTACTCGTTTTACTCGTTTTACTCGTTTTACTCGTTTTACTCGTTTTACTCGTTTCACTCGTTTCACTCGTTTCACTCGTTTCACTCGTTTCACTCGTTTTACTCGTTTTACTCGTTTTACTCGTTTTACTCGTTTTACTCGTTTTACTCGTTTTACTCGTTTCACTCGTTTTACTCGTTTTACTCGTTTTACTCGTTTTACTCGTTTTACACGTTTTACTCGTTTTACTCGTTTTACTCGTTTTACTAGTTTTGCTCGTTTTACTCGTTTACTCGTTTTACTCGTTTTACTCGTTTTACTCGTTTTACTCGTTTTACTCGTTTTACTCGTTTTACTCGTTTTACTAATTTTACTCGTTTTACTCGTTTTACTCGTTTTACTCGTTTTACTCGTTTTACTCGTTTTACTCGTTTTACTCGTTTTACTCGTTTTACTCGTTTTACTCGTTTTACTCGTTTTACTCGTTTTACTCGTTTTACTCGTTTTACTCGTTTTACTCGTTTTACTCGTTTTACTCGTTTTACTCGTTTTACTCGTTTTACTCGTTTACTCGTTTTACTCGTTTTACTCGTTTTACTCGTTTTACTCGTTTTACTCGTTTTACTCGTTTTACTCGTTTTACTCGTTTTACTCGTTTTACTCGTTTTACTCGTTTCACTCGTTTTACTCGTTTTACTCGTTTTACTCGTTTTACTCGTTTTACTCCTTTTACTCGTTTTACTCCTTTTACTCCTTTTACTCGTTTTACTCCTTTTACTGGTTTTACTCGTTTTACTCGTTTTACTCGTTTCACTCGTTTGACTCGTTTTACTCGTTTTACTCGTTTTACTCGTTTTACTCGTTTTACTCGTTTTACTCGTTTTACTCGTTTTACTCGTTTTACTCGTTTTACTCGTTTCACTCGTTTCACTCGTTTCACTCGTTTCACTCGTTTTACTCGTTTTACTCGTTTTACTCGTTTTACTCGTTTTACTCGTTTTACTCGTTTTACTCGTTTTACTCGTTTTACTCGTTTTACTCGTTTTACTCGTTTTACTCGTTTTACACGTTTTACTCGTTTTACTCGTTTTACTCGTTTTACTCGTTTTACTAGTTTTGCTCGTTTTACTAGTTTTGCTCGTTTTACTCGTTTTACTCGTTTTACTCGTTTTACTCGTTTTACTCGTTTTACTCATTTTACTCGTTTTACTCGTTTTACTCGTTTTACTCGTTTTACTCGTTTTACTAATTTTACTCGTTTTACTCGTTTTACTCGTTTTACTCGTTTTACTCGTTTTACTCGTTTTAATCGTTTTACTCGTTTTACTCGTTTTACCTCGTTTTACTCGTTTTACTCGTTTTACTCATTTTACTCGTTTTACTCGTTTTAATCGTTTTACTCGTTTTAATCGTTTTACTCGTTTCACTCGTTTCACTCGTTTCACTCGTTTCACTCGTTTCACTCGTTTTACTCGTTTTACTCGTTTTACTCGTTTTACTCGTTTTACTCGTTTTACTCGTTTTACTCGTTTTACTCGTTTTACTCGTTTCACTAGTTTTGCTCGTTTCACTAGTTTTGCTCGTTTTACTAGTTTTGCTCGTTTTACTAGTTTTGCTCGTTTTACTCGTTTTACTCGTTTTACTCGTTTTACTCGTTTTACTCGTTTTTCTCGTTTTACTCGTTTTAATCGCTTTACTCGTTTTACTCGTTTTACTCGCTTTACTCGCTTTACTCTTTTTACTCGTTTTACTAGTTTTGCTCGTTTTACTAGTTTTGCTCGTTTTACTAGTTTTGCTCGTTTTACTAGTTTTGCTCGTTTTACTAGTTTAGCTCGTTTTACTCGTTTTACTCGTTTTACTCGTTTTACTCGTTTTACTCGTTTTACTCGTTTTACTCGTTTTACTCGTTTTACTCGTTTTACTCGTTTACTCGTTTTACTCGTTTTACTCGTTTTACTCGTTTTACTCGTTTTACTCGTTTCACTCGTTTTACTCGTTTCACTCGTTTCACTCGTTTTACTCGTTTCACTCGTTTTACTCGTTTCACTCGTTTTACTCCTTTTACTCGTTTTACTCCTTTTACTCGTTTTACTCCTTTTACTCGTTTTACTCCTTTTACTCGTTTTACTCCTTTTACTCCTTTTACTCCTTTTACTCCTTTTACTGGTTTTACTCCTTTTACTGGTTTTACTCGTTTTACTCGTTTTACTCGTTTTACTCGTTTTACTAATTTTACTCGTTTTACTCGTTTTACTCGTTTTACTCGTTTTACTCGTTTTACTCGTTTTACTCGTTTTACTCGTTTTACTCGTTTTACTCGTTTTACTCGTTTTACTCGTTTTACTCGTTTTACTCGTTTTACTCGTTTTACTCGTTTTACTCGTTTTACTCGTTTTACTCGTTTTACTCGTTTTACTCGTTTTACTCGTTTTACTCGTTTTACTCGTTTTACTCGTTTTACTCGTTTTACTCGTTTTACTCGTTTTACTCGTTTTACTCGTTTCACTCGTTTCACTCGTTTCACTCGTTTTACTCGTTTTACTCGTTTCACTCGTTTTACTCGTTTCACTCGTTTTACTCGTTTTACTCGTTTTACTCGTTTTACTCGTTTTACTCGTTTTACTCGTTTTACTCGTTTTACTCGTTTTACTCCTTTTACTCGTTTTACTCCTTTTACTCCTTTTACTCGTTTTACTCCTTTTACTGGTTTTACTCGTTTTACTCGTTTTACTCGTTTTACTCGTTTTACTCGTTTTACTCGTTTTACTCGTTTCACTCGTTTCACTCGTTTCACTCGTTTTACTCGTTTTACTCGTTTTACTCGTTTTACTCGTTTTACACGTTTTACTCGTTCACTCGTTTTACTCGTTTTACTCGTTTTACTCGTTTTACTCGTTTTACACGTTTTACTCGTTTTACTCGTTTTACTCGTTTTACTAGTTTTGCTGTTTTACTCGTTTTACTCGTTTTACTCGTTTTACTCGTTTTACTCGTTTTACTCGTTTTACTCGTTTTACTCGTTTACTCGTTTTACTCGTTTTACTCGTTTTACTCGTTTTACTCGTTTTACTCGTTTCACTCGTTTTACTCGTTTCACTCGTTTCACTCGTTTTACTCGTTTCACTCGTTTTACTCGTTTCACTCGTTTTACTCCTTTTACTCGTTTTACTCCTTTTACTCGTTTTACTCCTTTTACTCGTTTTACTCCTTTTACTCCTTTTACTCCTTTTACTCCTTTTACTGGTTTTACTCCTTTTACTGGTTTTACTCGTTTTACTCGTTTTACTCGTTTTACTCGTTTTACTAATTTTACTCGTTTTACTCGTTTTACTCGTTTTACTCGTTTTACTCGTTTTACTCGTTTTACTCGTTTTACTCGTTTTACTCGTTTTACTCGTTTTACTCGTTTTACTCGTTTTACTCGTTTTACTCGTTTTACTCGTTTTACTCGTTTTACTCGTTTTACTCGTTTTACTCGTTTTACTCGTTTTACTCGTTTTACTCGTTTTACTCGTTTTACTCGTTTTACTCGTTTTACTCGTTTTACTCGTTTTACTCGTTTTACTCGTTTTACTCGTTTTACTCGTTTTACTCGTTTCACTCGTTTCACTCGTTTTACTCGTTTCACTCGTTTTACTCGTTTTACTCGTTTTACTCGTTTTACTCGTTTTACTCGTTTTACTCGTTTTACTCGTTTTACTCCTTTTACTCGTTTTACTCGTTTTACTCGTTTTACTCGTTTTACTCGTTTTACTCGTTTTACTCGTTTTACTCGTTTTACTCGTTTTACTCGTTTTACTCGTTTCACTCGTTTCACTCGTTTTACTCGTTTCACTCGTTTTACTCGTTTCACTCGTTTTACTCGTTTTACTCGTTTTACTCGTTTTACTCGTTTTACTCGTTTTACTCGTTTTACTCCTTTTACTCGTTTTACTCCTTTTACTCCTTTTACTCGTTTTACTCCTTTTACTGGTTTTACTCGTTTTACTCGTTTTACTCGTTTTACTCGTTTTACTCGTTTTACTCGTTTTACTCGTTTTACTCGTTTCACTCGTTTCACTCGTTTCACTCGTTTCACTCGTTTTACTCGTTTTACTCGTTTTACTCGTTTTACTCGTTTTACACGTTTTACTCGTTCACTCGTTTTACTCGTTTTACTCGTTTTACTCGTTTTACTCGTTTTACACGTTTTACTCGTTTTACTCGTTTTACTCGTTTTACTAGTTTTGCTCGTTTTACTCGTTTTACTCGTTTTACTCGTTTTACTCGTTTTACTCGTTTTACTCGTTTTACTCGTTTTACTAATTTTACTCGTTTTACTCGTTTTACTCGTTTTACTCGTTTTACTCGTTTTACTCGTTTTACTCGTTTTACTCGTTTTACTCGTTTTACTCGTTTTACTCGTTTTACTCGTTTTACTCGTTTTACTCGTTTTACTCGTTTTACTCGTTTTACTCGTTTTACTCGTTTTACTCGTTTTACTCGTTTTACTCGTTTTACTCGTTTTACTCGTTTTACTCGTTTTACTCGTTTTACTCGTTTTACTCGTTTCACTCGTTTTACTCGTTTTACTCGTTTTACTCGTTTTACTCGTTTTACTCGTTTTACTCGTTTTACTCCTTTTACTCCTTTTACTCGTTTTACTCCTTTTACTGGTTTTACTCGTTTTACTCGTTTTACTCGTTTTACTCGTTTTACTCGTTTCACTCGTTTGACTCGTTTTACTCGTTTTACTCGTTTTACTCGTTTTACTCGTTTTACTCGTTTTACTCGTTTTACTCGTTTTACTCGTTTTACTCGTTTTACTCGTTTCACTCGTTTCACTCGTTTCACTCGTTTCACTCGTTTTACTCGTTTTACTCGTTTTACTCGTTTTACTCGTTTTACTCGTTTTACTCGTTTTACTCGTTTTACTCGTTTTACTCGTTTTACTCGTTTTACTCGTTTTACACGTTTTACTCGTTTTACTCGTTTTACTCGTTTTACTCGTTTTACTAGTTTTGCTCGTTTTACTAGTTTTGCTCGTTTTACTCGTTTTACTCGTTTTACTCGTTTTACTCGTTTTACTCATTTTACTCGTTTTACTCGTTTTACTCGTTTTACTCGTTTTACTCGTTTTACTAATTTTACTCGTTTTACTCGTTTTACTCGTTTTACTCGTTTTACTCGTTTTACTCGTTTTAATCGTTTTACTCGTTTTACTCGTTTTACTCGTTTTACTCGTTTTACTCGTTTTACTCATTTTACTCGTTTTACTCGTTTTAATCGTTTTACTCGTTTTAATCGTTTTACTCGTTTCACTCGTTTCACTCGTTTCACTCGTTTCACTCGTTTCACTCGTTTCACTCGTTTCACTCGTTTCACTCGTTTTACTCGTTTTACTCGTTTTACTCGTTTTACTCGTTTTACTCGTTTTACTCGTTTTACTCGTTTTACTCGTTTCACTAGTTTTGCTCGTTTCACTAGTTTTGCTCGTTTTACTAGTTTTGCTCGTTTTACTAGTTTTGCTCGTTTTACTCGTTTTACTCGTTTTACTCGTTTTACTCGTTTTACTCGTTTTTCTCGTTTTACTCGTTTTAATCGCTTTACTCGTTTTACTCGTTTTACTCGCTTTACTCGCTTTACTCTTTTTACTCGTTTTACTAGTTTTGCTCGTTTTACTAGTTTTGCTCGTTTTACTAGTTTTGCTCGTTTTACTAGTTTTGCTCGTTTTACTAGTTTTGCTCGTTTTACTCGTTTTACTCGTTTTACTCGTTTTACTCGTTTTACTCGTTTTACTCGTTTTACTCGTTTTACTCGTTTTACTCGTTTTACTCGTTTACTCGTTTTACTCGTTTTACTCGTTTTACTCGTTTTACTCGTTTTACTCGTTTCACTCGTTTTACTCGTTTCACTCGTTTCACTCGTTTTACTTGTTTCACTCGTTTTACTCGTTTCACTCGTTTTACTCCTTTTACTCGTTTTACTCCTTTTACTCGTTTTACTCCTTTTACTCCTTTTACTCCTTTTACTCCTTTTACTCGTTTTACTCCTTTTACTCGTTTTACTCCTTTTACTCCTTTTACTCCTTTTACTCCTTTTACTGGTTTTACTCCTTTTACTGGTTTTACTCGTTTTACTCGTTTTACTCGTTTTACTCGTTTTACTCGTTTTACTCGTTTTACTCGTTTTACTCGTTTTACTCGTTTCACTCGTTTCACTCGTTTCACTCGTTTCACTCGTTTTACTCGTTTTACTCGTTTTACTCGTTTTACTCGTTTTACTCGTTTTACTCGTTTTACTCGTTTTACTCGTTTCACTCGTTTTACTCGTTTTACTCGTTTTACTCGTTTTACTCGTTTTACTCGTTTCACTCGTTTTACTCGTTTTACTCGTTTTACTCGTTTTACTCGTTTTACTCCTTTTACTCCTTTTACTCGTTTTACTCCTTTTACTGGTTTTACTCGTTTTACTCGTTTTACTCGTTTTACTCGTTTTACTCGTTTTACTCGTTTCACTCGTTTGACTCGTTTTACTCGTTTTACTCGTTTTACTCGTTTTACTCGTTTTACTCGTTTTACTCGTTTTACTCGTTTTACTCGTTTCACTCGTTTCACTCGTTTCACTCGTTTCACTCGTTTTACTCGTTTCACTCGTTTTACTCGTTTTACTCGTTTTACTCGTTTTACTCGTTTTACTCGTTTTACTCGTTTTACTCGTTTTACTCGTTTTACTCGTTTTACTCGTTTTACACGTTTTCCTCGTTTTACTCGTTTTACTCGTTTTACTCGTTTTACTAGTTTTGCTCGTTTTACTAGTTTTGCTCGTTTTACTCGTTTTACTCGTTTTACTCGTTTTACTCGTTTTACTCATTTTACTCGTTTTACTCGTTTTACTCGTTTTACTCGTTTTACTCGTTTTACTCGTTTTACTCGTTTTACTAATTTTACTCGTTTTACTCGTTTTACTCGTTTTACTCGTTTTAATCGTTTTACTCGTTTTACTCGTTTTACTCGTTTTACTCGTTTTACTCGTTTTACTCGTTTTACTCGTTTTAATCGTTTTACTCGTTTTAATCGTTTTACTCGTTTCACTCGTTTCACTCGTTTCACTCGTTTCACTCGTTTCACTCGTTTCACTCGTTTTACTCGTTTTACTCGTTTTACTCGTTTTACTCGTTTTACTCGTTTTACTCGTTTTACTCGTTTTACTCGTTTTACTCGTTTCACTAGTTTTGCTCGTTTCACTAGTTTTGCTCGTTTTACTAGTTTTGCTCGTTTTACTAGTTTTGCTCGTTTTACTCGTTTTACTCGTTTTACTCGTTTTACTCGTTTTACTCGTTTTACTCGTTTTACTCGTTTTTCTCGTTTTACTCGTTTTAATCGCTTTACTCGTTTTACTCGTTTTACTCGCTTTACTCGCTTTACTCTTTTTACTCGTTTTACTAGTTTTGCTCGTTTTACTAGTTTTGCTCGTTTTACTAGTTTTGCTCGTTTTACTAGTTTTGCTCGTTTTACTCGTTTTACTCGTTTTACTCGTTTTACTCGTTTTACTCGTTTTACTCGTTTTACTCGTTTTACTCGTTTTACTCGTTTTACTCGTTTTACTCGTTTTACTCGTTTACTCGTTTTACTCGTTTTACTCGTTTTACTCGTTTTACTCGTTTTACTCGTTTCACTCGTTTTACTCGTTTCACTCGTTTCACTCGTTTTACTCGTTTCACTCGTTTTACTCGTTTCACTCGTTTTACTCCTTTTACTCGTTTTACTCCTTTTACTCGTTTTACTCCTTTTACTCCTTTTACTCCTTTTACTCCTTTTACTCGTTTTACTCCTTTTACTCGTTTTACTCCTTTTACTCCTTTTACTGGTTTTACTCCTTTTACTGGTTTTACTCCTTTTACTCGTTTTACT
>NW_027487310.1:2500-5000 GCF_050908995.1 Andrena cerasifolii | reverse complement strand
ACCGACTGACCGACCGTCCGACCGAACGAACAACTGACCGACCGACCGACCGACCGACCGACCGACCGACCGACCGACCGACGGACGGACTGACTGACCGACTGACCGAAAGACCGACCAACTGACCGACTGACCGACTGACCGACGGACCGACCGACCGATTGTCCGACTGACCGACCGACTGACCGACTGACCGACTGACCGACTGACCGATTGACCGACTGACCGACTGACAGACCGACCGACCGACCGACCGACCGACCGACCGACTGACCGACCGACCGACCGACCGTCCGACCGTCCGACCGACCGACCGACCGACCGAACGAACGACCGACCAACCGACCGACCGACCGACCGACCGACCGACCGACCGACGGACTGACTCACCGACTGACCGAACAACTGATCGACTGACCGACGGACCGACCGACCGACTGACCGACTGACCGACTGACCGACCGACCGACCGACCGACCGACCGACCGACCGACCGACCGACCGACGGACGGACTGACTGACCGACTGACCGAAAGACCGACCAACTGACCGACTGACCGACTGACCGACGGACCGACCGACCGATTGTCCGACTGACCGACCGACTGACCGACTGACCGACTGACCGACTGACCGATTGACCGACTGACCGACTGACAGACCGACCGACCGACCGACCGACCGACCGACTGACCGACCGACCGACCGACCGTCCGACCGTCCGACCGACCGACCGACCGACCGAACGAACGACCGACCAACCGACCGACCGACCGACCGACCGACCGACCGACCGACGGACTGACTCACCGACTGACCGAACAACTGATCGACTGACCGACGGACCGACCGACCGACCGACCGACCGACCGACCGACCGACCGACGGACGGACTGACTGACCGACTGACCGAAAGACCGACCAACTGACCGACTGACCGACTGACCGACGGACCGACTGACCGACGGACCGACTGACAGACCGACCGACCGACCGACCGACCGACCGACCGACTGACCGACCGACCGACCGACCGACCGACCGACCGACCGACCGACCGACTGACCGACTGACCGACTGACAGACCGACCGACCGACCGACCGACCGACCGACCGACCGACCGACCGACCGACCGACCGACCGACCGACCGACTGACCGACCGACCGACCGACCGACCGACCGACCGACCGACCGACCGACCGACCGACCGACCGACCGACTGAACGACTGACCGAACGACCGACCGACTGACCGACTGACCGACTGACAGACCGACCGACCGACCGACCGACCGACCGACCGACTGACCGACCGACCGACCGACCGACCGACCGACCGACCGACCGACCGACCGACCGACGGACTGACTGACCGACTGACCGACCGACGGACTGACTGACCGACTGACCGACCGACCGACCGACCGACCGACCGACCGACGGACTGACTGACCGACTGACCGACGGACCGATTGTCCGACTGACCGACCGACCGACCGACCGACCGACCGACCGACGGACTGATTGACCGACTGACCGACTGACCGACCAACTGAACGACTGACCGACTGACAGACTGACCGACCGACCGACCATCCGACCGACCGACCGACCGACCGACCGACCGAACGACCGACCGACCGACCGACCGACGGACGGACTGACTGACCGACTGACCGAAAGACCGACCAACTGACCGACTGACCGACTGACCGACGGACTGACTGACCGACGGACCGACCGACTGACCGACTGACCGACTGACCGACCGACCGACCGACCGACCGAACGACCGACCGACCGACCAACTGACCGACTGACCGACTGAACGACTGACCGACCGACCGACCGACCTACCGACCGACCGACCGACCGACCGACCGTCCGACCGACCGACTGACCGGCTGACCGAACGATTGACCGACCGACCGAACGACCGACCGACCGACTGACCGACCGACCGACCGAACGAACAACTGACCGACCGACCGACCGACCGACCGACCGACCGACCGACCGACCGACGGACGGACTGACTGACCGACTGACCGAAAGACCGACCAACTGACCGACTGACCGACTGACCGACGGACCGACCGACCGATTGTCCGACTGACCGACCGACTGACCGACTGACCGACTGACCGACTGACCGATTGACCGACTGACCGACTGACAGACCGACCGACCGACCGACCGACCGACCGACTGACCGACCGACCGACCGACCGTCCGACCGTCCGACCGACCGACCGACCGACCGAACGAACGACCGACCAACCGACCGACCGACCGACCGACCGACCGACCGACCGACGGACTGACTCACCGACTGACCGAACAACTGATCGACTGACCGACGGACCGACCGACCGACTGACCGACTGACCGACTGACCGACCGACCGAACGACCGACCGACCGACCGACCGACCGACCGACCGACCGACCGACTGACCGACTGACCGAACGACCGACCGACTGACCGACTGACCGACTG